>NC_134699.1:20564852-20732352 GCF_050947455.1 Rhinoderma darwinii
AGATCGGCTTTGCTTGTGTATAATTACGTTTATCAGTTGCCAAGTCCATTAAATATTTCCCGGCCGGTCGCCAGGTTACAGTAACTGGAGAAAGATTATGGAAGGGGCACTTGCTTTTTAGTGTCTGGGAGGCAGAAGAGAAGACGTTCCTCAGGTTTCCAGTCCATCTTGCAATCTTCTATGACACTGTTGGAGACCCTTCTGTTGGCCTTTGTGCATTTGTCTCGGCTTTCTTCCACGTTCTAAGGAAATTATAGGAAATGTGAAGATTTCCTCAGGTTCTCATTGATGCTTTCTTCCATAGGGTTCCAAACAAGTCAATAGCAAGTAATAATTTGGCCCCAAACTGAAACGGGCCCCGACACCAATGTCCAGGTGATAGGCTTCAATTACTATGAGTGATTATTTTACTTGTATATTATATAGCAGGCTTCTTCTAACACGTTCTGCCATCATTCTGTAACTTTTCCATCCTTTCCACTGTTTATCTTTTTATTTCCGTAGCTCCCGATCCCGCCATAATCAAGCAACAGTTTATTGCCCCTCACCACAGAGGAGGGGGCCCTTAACCTGCTATGTCTGCTACGAAGTCCTTGGTTACATTGACCTTGTTCGTCTTGAAGAAGATTTTCTCCAGTGTAGTTTACCCATTCTAGAACAGGCATTGTAGGAGTGACCCCAAGTATATGTATTTTGCACTGTATATATGGAAGCCTATGTAAAATGTACTGTTTCTTTAAATGCATTTTATTGGCTGCCATCATGCTCTTTACGGAGTTACGGAGGAAGACAACGTCCCATACGCTATTTTGGTTAGTAGTATTTGCTTCGCTATAATTGTGGCTTACACTTCGTGCCTAACATTGGTGGTAGTGCTTAGGGCATCAAAGGCAGCGGTTTCCACCTATCGAAGTTCAGTCCCTGAATTTATTTTATTCGATCGCGCCGCAGTAGGGGCGATGAGCTGACGAAGGGCGCCCCCTATTACTAAACGCTTAGCTGCTGCACCATTTAAGTGGTTATATATGTCTGGGATCGGAGTTATCTCCAAACCCAGCCATTGGACTGAGATGTGGACTCTAACATACAGCCGAGACCCGTTGAGCATGGAGCGGGCTCACACGTGACGTAAAGTTACATCACATGTCGCCAAGGGGTTAAAGGGGTTGTCTTGTTTAAAAATCCCTTATTTAAATACCCTATCAGGGGATTCTGGGTTAATAGAGGTGGGTCCCTTATTCAAAACCTTTGGAGCCAGAAGTGATGAGCAACAAAAAGTGTCTATTTCTGGAGGACCCGGTATGTCTATGCATTATTGGAAAGCCCATTGATTTTAACGTGAACAGTGTAATGCTTCATTTCACCCGTGGTGGCGCTGCAGAGACATTTAACTCTTGCTACCAGGTTTCTCCACTGATCACAGCTGATCTCTGGGGGTCCAGGCAGCAGGACAACTTGTTTTTAGGGAACTCTTTTAATAAAAAGAGATTTTCTAAAGCAGGCTACCACATTAATGAGCAGAGTTCCCCAATATAACCGCTTCCACAAGAGTTATCACCCAACTTTTCCAGAATCCTAAGTGACACTCCTGTCTATTTATGTAGTGTTAATTCTTTCTACATAACTGAGCTGAATTTGCCAATGTAGCAGAGCCGGGTTTGTCATTTGGCACAACTTATCATGATATTATGTGCTATTTGTGGTTTTCCATAGCACTGCATTGAAATCAGTAGAATTATCTTACCTATGTGAGTTATTATAATTGAATGACAAAATCAGCACTGCTGCAACTGTATACAAAGCATTGCGCTGTAGCGCCCTCTGCTGTCATGGTAGAAGTTAAAACAAACCATGCTCAGAAATATCGCCAACTGGTGTTTAAAATGGTTATTACAGGTAACTTTTCAAAAACGTCTGATTTATTTGAGTTCTTAGAAATTTTATAATGACGGTCTCAATTCCGTAATTCCCCAGCTGTTGCACAACTGCAACTCCCAGGATGTTGGTAGTTGCAGTTGTGATACACCTAGGGGCCACAGGTTAGGGACCACCTTTTTACAGCATGCAGTATAAAGCGGTATTAACAACCTAACAAGACAACCTGCTTAGGTATGTCAGGTCTCGAAAAAAACCAAACAACCAACAGATATAGTCTGAATGTTTACCGATACAATTTAAAGCTAAATGAATGCATGAAAATATATGTAAGCTTCTAGCTCTCACAGAAATTATGCCACCTGCAGTTTAAAAAAAGTACTACAGGTATTTTTGAATTTACATAGTGACAACATATTCTGCAGTACTATACAGTGTTTATATTGTACCCAGTCCAACTAGTTAGTGGAGCATATTATTTTTTCATATGAATAATGTCATTGGAAGTCAGTATGTGATTGCTAAATAATTTTGGTGGCAGCCAACGTATGCACTTAATTATGTATTATATAGGTTATTATAAGACCACCTAACTTATAGACACAGTACTGTTCCATTATTTGTGAGTCCAGTGGTCAAGAATTCCTCTGATTGTTGATCAGACAATGCTGTTAAATGTTATTACCACAATGTCCACCAGGTGGCAGTGTTATTCTTTGAAAGAACTTGTTACATTGAAATGTTAGTAAAATGGCTAAATATGAATAATCAATATCAAATACCCATAGAAAACATATCTATTAAAGTAAATGTGCAACTTTTTGCACACAAATGTATCGTTTCATATGTCATATGACAGTATTGTTGGGGTCTGGATGCTAAGACCCCATCAATCACTAGAGCATCATGTCCCTTCGCCTTCCGTCAACTTCTCTGAGGAGAGACACTGTCAGGAAATAGACTCTATCATAATATATACTATACTATATAACTGCTAGTGCGTTCAATATAGGACCTAGTACGAACTATAGTTGTAATGTTCTTTTTATGCCCGTAACAATTTTGGGGGTTAGAATTTATTTTAAAAAATGGTTCCGGTGTTAATCAATTAAAGCTTATATATTGTATAATGAAAAGGTCTGCAAATTTGTAATATACATTGTGCTTCTATTCATCACCATTTTCAAGAACTCTGATTGCTGACAATGAATGGGTGAATTCTTGTTTAGATCCACATGCTAAAAGCCTGTCCTGCTGACACGCTCTAAGGCTTCATTCACATCTGCATTTGGGGTTTCCATTGTTCTTCTCCATCATAGGATTACAACAAACAAGAAACGGAAGCACGGATCCGTCGTATGATGGACAGCAACAGTGCCAGAGAGATCCTATTGACTTTGATTGGGTTCATTGGGTTCCCATCATGGTGTCCGTCGATTTACCAGAATTTTTTTTCTGGATATTTTATACCAAATCTGCGACGGAGACTCCAGAGGCGGCCTCCAACGCAAATGAGAACATAACCTTAATGTGTAGCTAAACGTTTGACAAACTTCTGACATGTCATAGTGACATGTCAGAAGTGTGGATTGGTGGGGCTCCGAGCACTGAGACCCCCACCAATCGCTAGAACGAAGCAGCTGAAGCGTTCGTGTGAGCGCCCAGCTGCTTCGTGTCCATTCGGCTGGTTCAGAAAATAAATGTATCGGTGTACGGACTCAATACAAAATGTATGAGACTGTAATCCGATACATCGGCTTTCCGGAAAAAGCTGAACAAACACGAAGCGGCCGAGCGCTCACACTAGGGCTTCAGCTGCTTCGTTCTAGCGATTGGTGGGGGTCTCAGTGCTCGGACCCTACCAATCCAAACTTTTGACATGTCACTATGACATGTCAGAAGTTTGTCAAACGTTTAGCTACAATTTAATGATATATGAACCTTTGTCAGTTTGTTAGTTGTACATTCGTAGCACAGGTTTTTCTCTCCTGAATGTAAACAATGAATGTTTCAATTCACTTACAGCAAGCACAGATTACAATCTCTGTTCAGCACATTGATACTAATTGGGTAATGGAAATTCTCCAACTATCCCTCTAATTGTAAATGTCACTGTACTATTACATCATAAGTCCTCTTCCTTGATTTGGCACTTGATTTGGCACTTGATTTGGCGACCCTATTTTCTTCCGTCCAAAACATCTTAAAGTCCTCCCATAGCCATTTATACAATATTTGCCTATTTAAGGGGCATCTCTTTCACCTTCCAGCCAGCAGCGGATTACTAGAGTGGCAAATTACCGGATCTCAAAGCTCAGGTGCCCCATCCATCCCTGAAATGCGCCAGAAGGGGAAGTGTCAGCACCCAGCAAACCTGCGCAGGTGCCGTGGCCCACTGCGCCTGAGGGGACTCAAAAACAATGGGAGAGCAGAGGGCCATTGGCTCCATGCCCCACCATTTACTCTCTTAGGCTAGAAGCTGGTCTAGGTATGCGGCCTACAAGACCCCGGGAGCATGCTGTTTACGTCAATGGCCTGGCGCAACAGCGTGATGAAATCACTGCATCCCACCTGCACCTGACTGCTGAACATACAATGAGGAAGAAGTCCCAACTCGTCCCAGCGGCCGATCAGGGTTAGGTGAGTTTAGGTATAAGTTTTTGTTTTTTTTCAGTGGTGCAAAGGTTGCACTATCAATGGCTATGTAGGGTAATAAAAGTGGGCATTATTACTAAGTGGGGCATAAATGAGGCATTAGTACTGTGTGTGGGATTTGTTACTGAGTGGGGCATAAAAGGGGGAACTATTACTATGTGGAGGGCACTAAAAGCGGCACTATCACTGGAAAGGGTCTAAAGGAGACACTATTACTGTGATGGAGGAGGTGGAACTATTACTGTGTAGGGCACCAAGGGTGGCATGATTGCAAACTAAGGCAATTTGGATAGGGAATTTTTGTAGATAGTGGGGGATAGGTAGGGAGTGTGCTAGAAAAATAAAGAGCCAATTAAGTCTGTGTGTATAATTTTGTATAGACGAAATGTGGGCGGGAAAAGTTCTCATGGCGGTCTATGCCAGATTAAGAAAAACTAACTTCAATAAGAGAAGACATCACCTGTGAGTCACTGGATGTAACTGAACTGTAATCACCTATATGGTCTGCAGATAGGACTGGAATCCACCACTATATAGTCACTGTATAGTGGTAATATTGGTCTTTGTATATTGTGTTTTATTCAGTATCAGTATGGTCACTATGTGGTGGTAATATATGGTCATGGCGTGGGGGTATTATTTCGTCACGACACAGTGACTGAATAATACAACCATACTGTTACTAAACAATACAGCCACACCATAGGACATACAGTTAGGTCCAGAATTATTTGGACAGTGACACAAGTTTTGGCATTTTAGCTGTTTACCAAAACATTTTGAATATACCGTTATAGAATCAATATGGGCTTAAAGTGTAGACTCTCAGCTTTAATTTGAGGGTATTCACATCCTAATTTGAGGAGGGGTTTAGGAATTACAGCTCTTTAATATGTAGCTGTCTCTTTTTCAAGGGACCAAAGATAATTGGACAATTATCTCAAAAGCTATTTAATGGGCTGCATGGTCTATTCCCTCGTTAATCCATCATCAATTAAGCAGGTAAAAGGTCTTGAGTTGACTCCAGGTGCGGCATTTGAATTTGGAAGCTGTTGCTGTGAATCCACAACATGAGGTCGAAGGAGCTCCCAATGCAAGTGAAACAGACCAACGTTAGGCTGAAAAAAAAAGAAGAAATCCATCAGAGAGATCGCACAAATGTTAGGAGTGGTCAAATCAACAGTTTGATACATTCCTGAAAAAAAAAGAGCGCGCTGGTGATCTCGTGGACTCCAAAAGGCCTGGACGTCCATGGAAGACAACAATGGTGGATGATCACAGAATCCTTTCCATTGTGAAGAAAAACCCCTTCACAGCATCTACCTAAATGAAGAACACTCACCTGGAAGTAGGTGTATCAGTATCTAAGTCTACCATAAAGAGAAGACGTCATGAGAGCAAATACAGAGGGTTCACCACAAGATGCAAACCATTAATCATCCTCAAAAATAGAAAGGCCAGAATAAACTTTGCCAAACAACATGTAAAGAAGCTGCCCAGTTCTGGAACAGCATGAAACTAAGATCAACCTGTACCAGAATAATGGGAGGAAGAAAGTATGGAGATGGCTTGGAACGGCTCATGATCCAAAGCACATCCTCTGTAAAACATGGTGGAGGCAGGGTGATGGCATGGTGGAGGCAGGGTGATGGCATGGTGGAGGCAGGGTGATGGCATGGGCATGCATGGCTGCCTTGCACTGGGTCACTAGTGTTTATTGATGTGACTGAAGACAGAAGCAGCCAGATGAATTGACGTCACTTCACAGTACAGATGGACAATGACCCAAAACATACTGTGAAAGCAACCCAGGAGTTTTTTAAGACAAAGAAGTGGAATATTCTGCAATGGCCGAGTCAATCACCAGATCGCGACCGGATCGAGCTGCATTTCAGTTGCTTAAGTCAAAACTTAAGGCAGAAAGAGCCACAAACAAGCAACAACTGAAGACGCTGCAGTAAAGGCCTGGAAAGCATCACAAAGGAGGAAACCCAGTGTCTGGTGATGTCCACGGGTTCCAGACTTCAGGCCGTCATTGCCTGCAAAGGATTCTCGACAAAGTATTAAAAAAAAAACATTATATTTATGGTAATGTTCATTTCGGCTGTGTAGAAAAATGGTTGCAATTCCTAAACTTTTCACAGGATATTTTTGTTCAACCCCTTGAATTAAACCTGAAAGTCTAAACTTCAATTGCATCTCAGTTGTTTCATTTCAAATCCAATGTGGCGGTAGCAGAGCCCAAATCATGAAGATTGTGTCACTGTCCAAATAATTCTGGACCTAACTGTATAACCACCACATAGTGTCTGAATAATACCCCCATACTGTTACTGAATAATACCGCCACACCATAACCACATATTACCACTACATAGTGACTGAATAACATCTCCATACTGTTACTGAATAATACCTCTACACCATGATTGAATATTAACACTACATAGTGACTGAATAATGCCACTATACCATTACTAAAAAATACCACCACACTATGATTACATATTACAACTACAAAGTGACTGAACAAATACCCCCATACTGTTACTGAATAATACCTCTATACAATGACCACATATTACCACAACATAGTGACTGAATAAATCCACCGTACTGTTACTGAATAATACCTCCACACCAGGACCACACATTACAAAAACATAGCGTCCGGATAATACCACCCTACTGTTACTGAATAATACAGCCACATCATTACCACATATTACCACCGCATAGTGACTGAATAAAACCACCATACTGTTAATGAATAATGCTGCCATATCATGACTACATATTACCACCTTATACAGTAGGAACTGGATATTACCACCATACTGTTACTGAACAATACTGCTACACCATGATGACATATTACCACTACATGGTGACTGATATTTCCACAATACCGTTACTGAATAATAACTTCACACCATGACCACATAGTGACTGAATAATACCACCATACTGTTAGTAAATAATATCTCTACGCAATAACCACATATTACCACACATAGTGTCTGAATAATACCACCATACGGTTACTGAATAATATTTCTACACAATGCCCACATATTACCACTACATAGTGTCTGAATAATGCCACCATACAGTTACTGAATAACACCTGCACATCATGATCACATATTACCACAACATAGTGTCTGAATAATACAACCATAATATTACAACACAATACTGCCAGACCATGATTACATATTACTACTACATAGTGACTGAACAATACCACCATACAGTTACTGAATAATACCTCTACACAATGACCATATATTAGCAAAATATAGTGACTGAATAACCTTACCCTACTGTTACGAAATAATTCCTCTACACCATGATTACATATTACCACCACATAGTAACTACATAATACCCCCATAGTGTTACTGAATACCTCAACACCATGATTACATATTACCACCACATAGTAACTGAATTATTCCACCACACTGTTACCGAATGATACCTCCACACAATGACCATATATTACTACCACATAATGACTGAATAATACCACCATACTATTACTGAATAATACCTCAAAATCATGACCACTTATTACCACAACATAATGACTGAATAATACCACCGTACTGTTACTGAATAATATCTCTACACAATGACCACATATTACCACTACATAGTGACTGGATAACACCACCATACTGTTACTGAATAATACCTCCACACCTGGACCACCACACCACAACCACATATCACCACAAAGTGACTGAATGTCACAACTGTTGTGCCCGCAGTTGCTGACCGCCAGCACGTCCTACTTACCCTCGGCAGCCACGACCGCGGGACACCCTCCCCGTAGACGCCAGCACACGCGGCTGCAGTTCCCCACTGCCACGCGTAGGGTGCTCACGCGCACTCCTCCCAGTCTTAAAGGGACAGCGCACGTACCAAAGTAAATGTGCCTTAACCAATCCCTTTGCACCCTGGACTATAAAGAGGACTCTTCCCTCTCCCTCCTTGCCTTAGTGTTGTTGTTGTTGTTGTCTTCCCATGTTAGTTTTTGCAAATGGTCCCTTAATTGTATCTTGTTCCCAGCGTTCCCCTATAGTCTGAGCTGTAGTCTAGTTGGAGTCGTGTTTGTTCCATCTGCCACGTCCAGTGTCATCTGCCACGCCAAGCGTCATCTGTGCCAGGAATCATCTGTGTCAAAGCGTCTGCTACTCCCCGTGTCTGCTACGCCAGGTGTCTGCTACTCTGAGTATCTGACAAATCATCTATCCAGGTACTTTTTCCCTAGAGACTGTTATTGACTATCTTTTGGCCAGCTGGTACTCCGCTATGGCGGAGCGGCCTAGTGAGTCCACATAGCCCCACAGCCCCACACACCACAGCCGTGACATTACGCTCAGGCCATGGACCCCGCTGGTCAGCCTAAGACAGCGATCCAAATGATGCAGACGGACATGCTTGACCTCCGGGCGCGGCATGATCAGGTCTTCCAGGCAGTAAACTCCATAGTCAATCGCTTGGATTTTCCTGCTGCAACTGCTACTGCTACACCTCCTCCTGCTGCTCATCCTGTGAGTACTGTGTCCAGAATCTCTCTGCCTCTACCACCTTGCTACCACGGAGATGCAAAGTTCTGTAGAGGCTTTAAAACCAATGCCAGATTCACTTCAGGTTGCACGTTAATCTGTTCCCCACTGATGTTACCAAGGTCACTTTCAATGTCTCCCTGCATTTTGGCAAGGCCCTGGCATTGGCCAATCCCATCTGGGAGCGTGGGGGTCCGGAGACCTCAGATTTACAGTTATTCCTAGCGACTTTCCACACTGTTTTTGAGGAACCTGGTTGGACATCTTCCGCAGCTGCTTCTCTTCTGACCCTCCATCAAGGAGAGACGACGGTTGGAGAGTATGCTATCCAGTTCCATACACTGGCAGCAGAACTTTCTTGGAACAATGAGGCCTTAGTAGCAACTTTCTGGCAAGGACTGTCTCCACAAATTAAAGATGAGCTTGCATATCGTGACCTTCCATCTACCCTGGATGCCCTCATTCTGTTGGCAACTCGGATCGACATGAGGATCTATGAACGGGCCCAGGAGGTCCGCTGGGGAAAAAAGTCCTATAAACTGGCATCCAAGTTCCAGAGGCCCCTACTTCCTACTTCTATTGTTCCACCTCAAAAGCCCATGCAGGTGAACTGACTCAAATTGTCCGATAAGGAGAAACAGAGTAGACGCACTTCTGGACTGTCTCTGTATTGCGGCCACAGAGGCCTTATTGTGCGTCAATGTCCACAGAATCCGAGAAACTCCAGCACCTAGGGTTGGTTGGAGAGACAACCCTAGGTGGAACGACACCAAATGCTAAATCCTCTCCCAAATTACCATTCCAGTAAACATTGGCTCTGGTGAGAGATTACACACCGTTTTTGCCTAGCTGGACTCAGGACTGACCGCAAATTTTATTCAGCAGGACCTAGTAGATAGTCTTCACCTGCCCATGGTTCAACTGGAGAGACCTCTGACAGTCGCCTCTGTGAATGGGCAACCACTTCCCTATCCTATTCTGTTCATGACTAAACCTCTGAGACTACAAGTCGGAATCCTCCATTCAGAACAGATTGCCTTTTGCGCCTTGCCTAAAGCTATCAACCCTATCATGCTGGGCCTTCCTTGGCTTCGTCTATATGCTCCAGTTCTCGACTGGAGTTACGGAGAGGTCCCCCAATGGGGATCCAAGTGTCTTCATCGCTGCTTGCCACAGGTTCGTCCTATTCTGCCTCAGTCACTCTCTGGTCCGCCCACACATTATGCCAGTTTTGCAGACGTTTATAGCAAAAGGGAGGCAGAGGTCCTTCATCCTCATCGCACCTACGATTGTCCTATTAAACAGCTCCCTGATGTCTTCCCCCCTCGTGAACAGGTCTATCCTCTCTCCTTACCAGAAACCCAGGCCATGTCTGCTTATGTCATGGAGAACCTTCAGAGGGGGTTCATCCGGAAGTCTTCTTCTTCGGCAGGAGCCGGATTCTTCTTCGTCAAGAAGAAAGATGGATCACTTGGTCCATCTATCGATTACCGTGGTTTAAACCAAATCATGGTCAAGAACAAGTATCCATTGCCGCTAATCTCGGAGCTCTTTGATGATATTCGTGGAGCCAAGATTTTTACTACGCTGGATTTACGCGGGGCTTATAACGTGACCCGGATGCGTCAGGGTGACGAATGGAAGACCGCATTCAACACCCGAGACGGACACTACGAGTATCTCGTGATGCCCTTTTGTCTACAGCAGTATTTCAGAAATTCTTAATTGACATCTTCTGGGATCTCCTCTATGTCTGTGTGGTGGTATATTTGGAAGACAACCTGATCTACTCAACAGATCTGACGACACATTGGAAGAATGTTCGCAATTCTTGTTGTGGTTAAGGGGGAATCATCTGTATGCTAAACTTGAAAAGTGCATGATTGAGAAGAACTCTCTGCCATTCCTGGGCTACTTTGTCTCCAATTATGGGCTCAAGATGGATCCAGAGAAGGTGAAGAACGTCTTGGGGTGGCCACGGCCCCAGGGCCTTCGGGCTATACAGCAATTTCTGTAAATTTCCACTGCCAGTTTATTCCAAACTTATCGTCTCTGACTGCTCCAATCTCTGCCCTTACTAAGAAGGGGGTGAAAGCCAAAGTTTGAACTCTGGAGGCATAGTCAGCATTTACCAGTAAAAAGAGTACCTTCACTTCAGCCTCAGTTCATCACCATCCTGATATATCTCAGCAGTTCTCTCTAGAGGTTGACGCTTCTTCCGTTGGTGCAGGAGCAGTTCTGTTTCAGAAAAACTCCAAGGGTAAGGCAGTGATTTGTGGCTACTACTCAAAACTATTCTCTCCTGCAGAGCACAATTACTCCATTGGGGAATAGGAGTTACTGGCCGTCATGTTGGCCTTGGAGGAATGGAGATATCTGCTGGAGGGCGCCATACACCCTATCATCATTCATACGGACCACAAGAATCTTACTTGCCTTCAGTCTGCTGAACGATTGAATTCTCGTCAAGCATGATGGTCGTTGTTCTTCGCCCGATTCCAGATCTTGCTCTACTTCCGTCCTGCAGTCAAAAATGTGAGGGCCAATTCTCTATCTCAAAGCCACAAAACCACAAAAGGCACTGGGGACCCTTGACGTTGGGTTGTGAGCTTTGCTTATTTTGGCCAAAATAACAACTAATACCCCATGTTTCATGGATATTTTTACTATGTATACTTTTTTTCATGACGCGGCCAGGTCTTATATGCTGGGAGGGCATGATGTGCTGGCGTTTGGTTTGGCATGCAGAGCAGCCCGCTTTAGCGAACAGTAGCGGCGTCACAAATAGGCTGTGATTCGGCAAGATATGCTATGCCTGGCGACCAGCACATTATCCCTCCACGTATTACACATAGTACTGACACCCCATGTACTATTCACAGCACTGACCCCCATTCATCACACTTATTTATTTTTTATTACATTATCACACAGTTCTGACACTTCCATACATACACATTTCTTTTTTACCATACATTCACACCCTAGCACTACACTAACACTGACACTCATTTATCGCACACTTGTGAGCACTTAGTTCGCCACTCCCCTCAAGACTAGTGGGAGTGGCTATCACTATTTAATGCACCCTCCTTCTGCAGCATTTTTTGACCTGTCTGCGTCCTGCTGGGAACGGGTTTTCACCCACCCACTTAGTAAGTATGGCCTTTTTTGTGGTTTTGAAGTTATCTATGTCCCATTTTTTTCTGCTGATTCTCTATCTCGGTCACTTAAGACGGAGGACTCTGAGGAAACTCCCCAATATATTATAGATCCTTCCAGGATTATTGCCTTAAACCCTCTACAAATTAGAGACATTCCCCCAGGGAAGACTTTTTGTTCGTCTTGCAGACAGGAAAAAGATTCTCTGCTGGGGACACAGTTCCAAACTGGCTGCGCACTCTGGTGTTCGTAAAACTCTGGACTTTATTGCTCGTCAATACTGGTGGCCCATGCTGCCTAAGGGTTTTGTGGACTTTGTTTCCTCCTGTGCAAACTGTGCCTCGATTAAACTTGTTTTTATTGAAAAGTGAGTTTGTTTTATCACATTATGAAGTATACAAAAAAAAACAAATGTATAGGACAACAGCGTCCCAATCAATACAACTAAGCACTCGCAGGTGCTGTACAAATCTCAACAATATTGCCATCCTGTTTACTTCACTACCCAAAAGAGGCATAATAAAAATTCACAGATATTACATCCATTCACTTACATTTTCACAACTGTATAATGTTCGTACAATATGTTTATATGTGAGAGGTCCGGGAGATCCACTACTTCATCCGTCTCATCCCTACCTGTCTATCATCTCCTCCCTCCCCTCCTCGCATCCACTGCCATCTCTAGTTCCCTCGGGGTGTACGTTGTCTCAGTGCTGTTGCACCATATGTCCCATATTTTATGGAAGTTGTCCGGCCGATCTCTATGTTTAAAAATGATACGTTCATATGATATAGTGGAATTAACCATCTGCTTCCATGCTGCAACCTTAGGAGGTCGGCGATCCATCCATCTCATAGAGATGCCTTTGCGGGCCAAGAAAAGGGTCTCCTGCAGAAATATTTTGGTATGACGGGACCATATGTCTTCCTCCAGTATTCCAAATAGACACAATTCTGGAGTCCCTTCAACAGGAAAAGGTAGCATTAAGTTGAGGAAACCAATAATCTCTGACCAGTAAGAGCGGAGGTGTGGGCACATCCATACCATATGCCAGAAGTCAGCTGGGGCATGTGAACATTTCGGGCAAGCCGGTTCTGGTATGTATTTCATTTGAAATAGGCGCTGAGGCGTCAGATACGCCTGATGGATATAGTACAGCTGGATGAGCTTATTATTAGCAGCAGGTGACACATGTAAGTGTGATTGTAGTAGGTCTTCAATGGAGTCCTCCGTCAAAGAAGGGATTAGTTGAGACCACCTGGAGTCGGCAG
Organism: Rhinoderma darwinii; assembly: GCF_050947455.1. NCBI lineage: Eukaryota > Metazoa > Chordata > Amphibia > Anura > Rhinodermatidae > Rhinoderma > Rhinoderma darwinii. The sequence continues at coordinate 20,578,397 of NC_134699.1, forward strand.
TGGAGTCGCATTAGCCTTCTGTTCAATCAAGTGAGCGTAAATAGTAGAGATCAGACCTCTGGGGCCCTGTGACCGGACCACCCCGATGAGTGGGTAGGAGGAGATGGGTTGACGCTGTCTCGGGAACTGCTCAGCAAGGAGGTGACGCATCTGCAGATATTTGAAGAAATGTTGTCGAGGAAGCCGAAATTTTTCTTGCATTTGTTCGAAAGACAGAAGGATATTATTTTCATACACGTCTCCGAGCACTGTGACACCTGCATCAATCCAGTATGCGGCATCTGGGAACTTTACCAAGGATTCCAACACCGTGTTATGCCACAGAGGAGTTTCCGCGGGGATGTCTGAAGAACTCGAGATAGTCATAGCCACTTTCCAGACTTCCCTTGCCACTCAACAGACAGGCAGTAAAGAGGATCTTGGTACGTCCTGATGAAACAACACCGGCCACAATGACTTATGTGCAGAATAGTCCAGTAACATACCCTCAAGGCCCGGGGGGCGTTTGGCTTGCGTCCAGGTGCCTAGGTATTTGAGTTGGCCGGCCAGATAGTATAGATAAATGTCTGGGAGAGCAATACCAGCCATCTCCTTCGGTCTTTGTAGCTTCTGTAAGGCCAGTTTTGACCTAGACCTTCCCCAAATAAAGGAAATGATGAGGGACTCCAGTTGCCGGAAGAAGGACTTTGGTATAGGAGTGAATATATGTTGTAGAATATAAAAACTCTTAGGAAGTATCACCATTTTAATCAGATTAATTCGTCCCATGACCGACAATGGGAGGGCCGCCCATATCTTAAACTTTTCTCTGGCAATGGATAATAGAGGATACACATTGAGTTGTAGGGAGAGTGCCGCCTTTCTGGTAATAAGTATACCCAGGTATTTAAATTGGTCAACTACAGCAAGTCCTTCTCTCGTGGAACCCGCCGACTGCGTTTCCCCTGGCTGTAAAAACAAGATGGTCGATTTGGACCAGTTAATGCGAAGTCCAGAGTAATCTCCAAAGGTGTTGATAAGATGCATCATTCTCGGGAGGGAAGACTGTATCTGTGAAACAAATAACATAATATCATCTGCGTACAGTGCAATACGGTCCTCACCCGTCTTGTTTGGGACCCCTTTTACTTCCGGGTCTGATCTGATGAGTATTGCCAATTGTTCCATTGCCAGTGCAAAGAGCAGGGGTGACAGGGGGCAGCCCTGCCTAGTTCCCCTACCTAGGTCAAAGGAGGTAGATGTGAGGCCATTCAACGCTATATTAGCCCTGGGATGCTTGTAAATTATCTGTATCCATGACACAAATGCAGGGCCAAATCCAAAACTAGACAGAACACTGGCTAAGTAGGTCCATTCCACCGAGTCGAAAGCCTTAGCCGCATCCAAGGAGGCCAGGGCCCAGTCATTTTTGTTACGTTCGCCTATCTGCGCCACCGTCTGGACTCTCCTCAGGTTATCAGACGTACTCCTCCCAGGAATGAACCCAGATTGATCCGGGTGAATAATATCAGAGATGACGGAGTTTAGTCTAAGTGCCAGTACTTTAGTCAGCAGTTTGTAATCTGTGTTCAGCAGAGAGATGGGCCTGTAAGATCCGCAATCCATTGGTGTTTTATCCGGCTTCAGAAGTACAATTATAGTCGCATCATACATTGACACTGGCAGAGTCCCTTTTCCAAAGGAGGCATTCAGTATTTCTAGTAATTGTGGTAGGAGTTGCTCCTGATATTTGGTGTATACCTCCAGGGGGAGTCCATCAGGGCCCGAGGCCTTGCCCTTTGCCATGGTGGTCAAAGCTTCCGATAGTTCAGGTAGCGTAATAGGGACTGTGCCTCGATTAAATCTGCTCACTCCATTCCTGCGGGTCTGCTCCAACCCCTGCCAGTGCCTGGTGCCCCTGGCAACATATCGCAATGAACTTCATTACAGACCTTCCTTCTTCGGCTGGATGCACTACTGTCTAGGTAGTGGTGGACCATTTTTCTAAGATGGCACATTTCGTTCCTTTAACTGGTATTCCTTCTGCTCCTCATCTAGCAAATTTGTGAATTCAGCACACCTTTCGTCTGCACAGCGTACCCCTCCATGTTGTGTCTGACCGGGGTGTTCAGTTCACGTCCAAGTTCTGGAGAGCCCTGTGAAAACTGTTTGATGTAAAGCTTGATTTTTCTTCTGCCTATCACCCACAGTCTTATGGTCAAGTGGAGAGTACTAATCAAATATTGGAGAATTATCATCGTCATTTTGTTTTTGCCCAACATGACAATTGGGTCCAGCTTCTTCCTTGGGCTGAATTCTCTTAAAATAACCATACAAGTGAGTCTACTGCTTCTTCTCCAGTCTACACGGTGTACAGTTAGCATCCACGAGTACCTCTCCTTGTATCAGCCATGACCCAAGTACCAGCAGCCAATTCTTCATTTGGGAGCTTTTTCACATTTGGCAGCAAACCAAGTCTGCAATTCTTCTGGCTGTCGATCGCATGAAAAGGTATGCTGATAGAAAAAGAAAAGTTCCTTCTCAGTTTTCTCCCGGAGTCAAGGTCTGGCTGTCCTCTAAAAACATCCGTCTCAAGACCCCTTCTCACAAGTTTGCTCCCAGGTTCCTCGGCCCCTTTGAAGTCTTGCGACAAATAAACCCTGTGTACTATAAGCTTCGGTTGCCTCCTACACTCAGGATTCCTAACTCGTTTCATGTGTCCCTCCTAAAACCTGTGGTCCTAAACTGCTACAGTAAATCTCCTGGTTCTACAGTTGCTCCCAGTGGTTCTTTTGACGTCTTAGAGGTAAAGGAGATCCTGGACTACAAGAGGGTAGAAGGAAAGACTTTCTATCTGGTGGATTGGAAAGGGTTTGGTCCTGAGGAGAGGTCCTGGGAGCCATAGGAGAACAGCAATGCCCCTACTCTCCTCAAGAAGTTCCTCCTACGCTCTGGGCCTAAGAAAAGGGGGCATAAAGGGGGGAATGTTGTGCCCGCGCTGACCGCCAGCACATCCTACTTACCCCCGACAGCCACGACCACGGGACACACCTTTCTTGCCAGCGTCTCCCTCCCCAGACCAGCAAGCACGTGTACTAAAGTAAATGTTCCCTAAACAATCCCTTGCACCCTGGACTATAAAGAGGACTCTGCCCTCTCCCTCCTTGCTGTTAGGAAAATGCCTATTCCCTTAAGATCACCATGACTACTGTTCTAGCTTCTGGGCGGTTGTTTTACTTTGAACCTATCTCTTTTCTCAGTTTTTCTGCCTATCAGGTGTAGGGTTGTATTTATACACCTTCCTCCACCCATGCTTTGCTTGTGAATTTCCTGTCTGCAGGCGTTTTGATCAAGCTACTTATCTATACCCTTCACCTTTGACTTCTGGACTTCTTGGTCATTGACCTTGGCGTGTATTTAGATAACCCTTTGTTTACTGATTTTGATTATCTGCTCCCGGCTGGTTCTGTCCTCTGCTTTACCTGATATCCACTTGCACTGTTTTGGACTTTCTATTTACCCTCTGGCTGTTGGGTTATCCTGTTCAGGTATTGCCTGCATTGCACCTCTTATCCAACACTAAACTCTGCTAAGACAACTTGGGTTCTATGCAGCAAAGACCATCCCACCTTGTGGTCGGCTCTGGCGAAAACCTTGGAGTAGCCTGAGACTCTGTCAATCAGAGTTGTGACGGATTTGAGGTTGCAGTTTTATTTGTACACTCTCTCCCGGAAGTCTCCAGCAGCCTTAGGAGAATTGCTAAGCTTGCAATTCCATAACACTTGCCTGAGCGTTGTTGTTGTCTTCCCATGTTAGTTTTTGCAAATGGTCCCTTAGTTGTATCCTGTTCCCAGCGTTCCAGTATCCTGCTCCCCATATCCTGTATCCTGTAACTGTGTTTGTTCCTGAGCTGTAGTCTCTTGTTGGAGTCGTGTTTGTTACATCTGCCACATCCAGTGTCTTCTGTCACGTCCAGTGTTATCTGCCACGTCCAGTGTCTTCTGCCATGTCCAGTGTCATCTCCCACGCCAAGCGTCATCTGTGCCACGAATCATCTGTGCCAAAGCGTCTGCTACTCTATGTGTCTGCTTCGCCGTGTGTCTGCTACTCAGAGTATCTGACAAATCATCTATCCAGGTACTATTATCCTAAGACTGTTATTGACTATCGTTTGGCCAGCTGCTACTCGGCTATGGCGGAGCTGCCTAGTGGGTCCACATACCCCACAGCCGTGACAACAACCATAATATTGTAACTGAATAATACCTGCACACCAGGACCACTTAGTGACTGAATATCACCACTATATTGTTACTGAATAATACCTCTACACCATGATTACATATTACCACCACATAGTGACTAAATAATACCACTATACTGTTTTCTGAATAATACATCCACATCATGACCACACGTAGTGACTGAATAATACCACCATATTGTTACTGAATAAAACTGACACATTATGTCCACATATTACCACTACAAAGTGACTGAATATTACCACCATACAGTAACCATATAATGGTAGACAGCAGTCCTACACAGGCGCTCTGCAGACCGTATAGGTGAATACACTACAGTTATATCCAGTGACTCTCAGTTGACGTCTTCTCTGATTGGAGTCATTCACTTTCCTTTTTCTTCATCTGGCACAGACCACCATGATGACTTTTCCCGGCCACAAATCGTTTTTGCAGAATTTAACACACAGACTTCTTTGGCTTCTTATTTTTCCAGCACACTCCCCAGCCTATACAAAAACTCTCCATCTATAGTGCCATAGATTGCAATAACGCCACCTATGGCACATTTTGGCTATCGGCAGCCGCCATTAGAGGAAACTTAGAAGCTTAGTGCCTACTGTTTTATTATGAAGTTCAATGTTGTAAACGCATAAGCTCCCTCTAGTGTTAACTGCAGGTAGCCGGAATGTTGTCATTTAACTCTATGCCTATGCAGGGGATTTGGAGCAGTTCTGCCTTTGGTTTCCATTTGCTATCCCAAATTTCTGACACTTTTGATGCCATTGTCTGTGATGGTAGTATTAGGACTCAAAGGCAATGAGGACCATTGATGGTAGTTATAAACTTGCGGATTTTGCCCAAAATGTAAACTAATACCGCACAATAGTTTTTCTTTTGCAGGGTATGTGCCTACCTGATGATGCTTGCAGGGGAAATTTAGGTGCATGTGGAATGCTCAAGGTTCAATGCTATAAAATAGTATAGGAATGACCAATAGACTGATAGTTAGCATGGTGCTTACCGCCCAACATTTTAATCCTCATTTGCGTTACATTATTAAATCCCACCCCTGTTATGACCAGGAACGCCCACTAAATCGCATTGGAACACCCACTTTGGGGGTATAATTGCATATGCCCTGCCCCTCTGAAGTTAATTTCGTGGAACATTCCCCAAAAAAACAGAACGGTTGGAAGGTAAGCATAGTGCACTTACATGTGACATGTGCTTGCCGACGCAGCCATTTTTCATTTTCATGTTTTCCTCCCGGCCTTTCAAAAGTCATAACTTTTTTTTTTTATGTCGACGTAGCCGTAGGTGGGCTTGTTTTTTGCTACTTTTACAAGTTGCTATTCACCATGGCAACTAAGTGGTTAAATGGCTGGGATCAGAGGTATCTCTGATCCCAGTCATTGCAGTGAAGCCTTAGCTATGCTGGATGTTACAGTCGACACTTGCTGAGAATGGAACGGGCTGAGCCTGTAAGCCTGCTCCATACTCCCTTTCTACCAGCTATGATGTACAGTTACGTCAAACATTGGTCAGGGCTTAAGAAGGCTTAATTAGGTGCCTTAGCTTTCGAAGCCATGCCCCCCCCCCCCCCCCAGTAGTAGGTATGTGAATGGCTGATACCAGCTGGCATTGCTGATGTCATAGATGTGAATTAATAGGACAGGCTTATCCTAAGTGAACAACAGCTTCATGAGCTCCTCCTATGGTACACGACAGATTTCAAATGTCTAAAATGGTAGTGGTGACCTTCCCAAGTTTTTTCCACAGAATAAATTTTTGGGGTAACCCTTGGTCTTGAGTTTCCAGACTAAATTAATTTGGACAGCAGAACCCTACCTTAGAAGCACCAGACCCTGACGACATACAATGTTATATTAGGACATGTTTATCTTCTTCTATATGTACATCTTTAATGATGGGTGGATTTACCCTTTGGCAGCGCACAGATACTGGTATGTATGTGAAAATAGCAAAATGAAGCAACACACTTACTATTAGGGAGTTGTTGGTATTTGAGCCTATCGAAAAATTAAGAAATGAAAGAAGTATGTCCCCATTTGGGAGCGGGCAGCGCATCTAACATTATGTCTCACTCATTAGAACAGCACGTGCTGTATACAGCCTCCAGCTTCTATATTTCAGGTTAAGTGAGTCACCCTGACTGTAAGGTAACAGCTGCTTTCTACCCGCAATACCACATCCTTACCACTAGGGGGAGTATGAGCTGCACATATGCATTCCAGGCCAGTCGAAAGAACCTTTCCAAGTAACATTTATAGAGAACTGAGGATACTTGGCTCGAGTATACATTGACCCATTACGTTTGCAGCTCTTAATCAGGGACTGTGTTATATCTCCCGTAATCAAAAGTATCTCAGGACTTTAAAGGGGTTGTACAGAATTTGAAAATATGCAGCGCCTCACCTGTCCACAGTTTGTGTGTGGTATTGCAGCTCAGCTTCCTTCACTTCAATGGAGTGGAATTACTTTTTATTTTATTTTGATCTTTTATTTTCCTTGGGATATAGAAAAGTACCAGCGCAGTTGGTACCATAACCTATATTACACAGACATGGTTTTTACATAAATAAAAGATCACTTTTTCTGGATAACTCATCTGTAGATCTTTGGTACAGGAAAAGGTGTTTTCACATGAGCGGCACTGAATGCAGGCAGTGAGTAAGCAGTAAGTAGTGTTATTATGGGGCACTGTGGATAGAACTTTTATGGAGGTGTACGGTCGGGTGGTGATGGTGTGTTGGTAGAGCCCCCTTAGGAATGGATGAAACAAAGCAAGAGGTTAGCATCATACCTCCCAACTTTCAAGTATCACAAAGAGGTACAAACGATTTGGCGCGAAAAGCGCACCATGGCAAAAAAAATTATTTTGAACCACACCTCTAATCCCACCCAATCCCCGCCCACAGTATTACTCTCCCATAGTGTCTCCCACACAGTATAATGCCAAATAGCTGCTACCATACAGTATAATGCCCCCATAGATGCACCCATACAGTATAAAGCCAACACAGATGCCCCCATGCAGTATAATGCCCAAACAAATTCCCCCATACAGCATAATGCCCCATAGCTGCCCCATGCAGGATAATGCCCCCAGAGCTTCCCCATACAGTATAATGCCCCATACTGTAGCTGCCTCATACAGCTTAATACCCCAATACAGCATAATGCCCCCATAGCTGCCCCCGTGCAGTATAATGCCCCCTAGATGCCCTTTTACAGTATAATGCCCCCAAAGCTGTCCATAGTGCCAGTGCCCACACATAAAGTGCCAGTGCCCTTGTAGATTGTGCCACAGTGCCCATGTAGATAGTGCCCCTATATAGAGCAAAAGTGTTCATGTTGATAGTGCCACACCCCCCTTGAAAATAGCGTCACCCCCTCCTTGTTGATAGCGCTATCTATATGGAAAGTGACATCAAGGGCTTCCCCGAGCACATCGCTTAAAGTAGCGCTGTGCCCGGACAGTCCTCGGCGAGCGGAGGAGCTCCCTCTGTTCCTCCGATCTGAACTAATTCTGGAGCAGGGAGCTGATGGTTCCCTGCTTCAGCATTGGGTTCAACTGTACCTGCGTCCTGGGTACGCAGATACAGTTGACAACGGGACATACGGGACACACTGCTCGGAATCCGGGACTGTTGTGAGGTTTGCTTAGCGTAATTACTTTTACTTTCAGCTTTACAGTATGTACAATTAGATTGACGTTGCTGATGGTGCACTCCGCCACAAATATTATACACATTCTTTCCGACATGGGAGGTACAGCGCTTAGTTACAACTTTATACAGGTGGAGCAGGTGGAGCAGGCTGGAAGATAGCTGTCTTGTTATTCTATGTGACCACCCGAGTTAGAGTCAAGGGTATCCGTCCCTTCATACAAGGGGAAATCTGCTCAGGCCTAGTAGGCCGCAAGGGGATGGCTGTGTTTGCGTGATTTGGGCCTATCACTTCTTTTGTAATTGGTGGTGGCTGACTGCTATGAAGGCCCCTATAGACCTATCGTATGAGAACCGGCTATCTCTAAGGCTGGGTTCACACGAGCATGTTACGTCCGTAAAGGACGGAACGTATTTCGGCCGCAAGTCCCGGACCGAACACACTGCAGGGAGCCGGGCTCCTAGCATCATAGTTATGTAAGACGCTAGGAGTCCCTGCCTCTCCATGGAACTACTGTCCCGTACTGAAAACATGATTACAGTATGTCCGCAACGAGGCAGGGACTCCTAGCATCGTACATAACTATGATGCTAGGAGCCCGGCTCCCTGCAGTGTGTTCGGTCCGGGACTTGCGGCCGAAATACGTTCCGTTCTTTACGGACGTAACATACTCGTGTGAACCCAGCCTAAGATGTTTTCGTGTTGCTAAGCACTGCAGGCTCACTCTTCACTTTTGCCTATACTGAACATCTCCTTTGCGTTCCTCATCTAGCCGCCTAGCTAGCTCTCTTCACAGTGTGGGCTACCTCCCCAACCACCGCTTGCTCTCCGGGATCCTGCTGCAGCTCAGGCCCTAGTGCAGGTACAGCCTAGACCGATTCTCACCTGTCGTCGCATGATGCTTCAGGTGCAGCTCTCTCTCAGACTCAGCGCTCCTCTAGTACGGTCCACCGGAGCAATGGAAATGGCCAGAAGCCCATTCCCTCAAAGGCCAAAACACTTTCTTATCTTCAGCTCACAGAACGCAGTTCAGGTGACTCCCGCTCTCTGGCAACACTGAACATTATTTGGCGGGTTCACTGACATTTTATACACAAAGTGCCGCCCCCAGATTTGATGATGCATGCAACTGTGAGCGCTATCACTTTGTTACAGGACTCAGCAAACGCAGCCAAGATGGCGTCCGACCCACATCCTGGGGCCAATGTTTTTTACACAACAAGCCGGCATCCACCTCACTTTCATTTATATTAACGATACAGCCATCATTCCGCCCGGCGTCTCCATCGTAATACAATGGGACAGTACAATGGCCTCATTCTCTAGGGAATACAATTCCCACATCTTACTGAGGCACTGACTGGCAATGCTATGGAGACACTGTGATTGGCACTATTATGGAGTTACTGTGGCTGGAACTGTTGCCTGCCGTACTATATGACTCACCACATATTGTAATCCTCCAACTCCTTCTTTAATTATGGTGGTCTTCCCTGCCAAGCTCTGCCATTCCTTCACAATATAAAAAAAACAAACTAGCATTAAAGCACTGCAGCTGCCACAGTTATGGATTAGAAAAACATGGCTGCTTCCTTCGAAAAACAGTGCCACACCTGCCCACAGGTTGTGTGTGGTATCGCAGCTCAGATCCATTAATAGATACAGCCCGTGGTCAGGTGTGGCACTGTTTCTGAAAGAAAGCAGCCATGTTTTTCTAATATTATACAACACCTTTGACCATTAGAACCAATGGAATAAGTTGAAAATTGGATTGAAAACAATTCAACCGATTTAAATAAATCCTAGTAGCAACAAATTGGCTCCAAATCACCTTCGAATGAGGTTGATTTCTGCTCGATCTTTGGGGCTTATACTTCTCAGAACCTGGTCCCACCGGAGGATCCTGTGGTGGGCCAGTCCATCCTGCTTTGACCTTACTGAAATCTTTTTCCGAAAGCGTAATCCGCTAATGCAGTGATTCCCGACCTTTGTTTATATATATATATATATATATATATATATATATATATATATATATATAGAGAGAGAGAGAGAGAGAGAGTGAAACATTTAAACAAAATGACTAGTATAAACATTGCTCGCGTAGTCCCTATAGCTGACATGTCCCTACTGCTTCTGTCACTTAACCAATGACCGAAGTTACGGAAATTGCAGTGAGGCCATGTCAGCAGTAAATCAAAGTGACTTGTTTAGGTGTCTCTATTATCTGAGATATTTGAAGAATGTAAGTTATGTTTAACACGTCCTAGTCCTTCCCCTGGGTCCATCATTAGGTGTTATTGTCAAATACGACTGAGACAACGTGTTTTGTACCATGACAATGAATGAGCCAAGATACATTCCTAATATACCTGGTCACAAATGGCGATTGTTATGCACAAAAATGTACGGAATATTATCCTTTATGTTGTAAGTACCACAGACAAAAACAGTTAAAAGGTACATAGAGGTCTATTTTGTCTTGTTTCGAATGCAATGGTTTCCATCCTGTGATTTTCCATCTGTGGCATAACTACAACACCCAGACTGCTGATGTCAGAGCATGCTGAGAGTTGCAGCTTTGCAACAGCTGGAGAGCCACAGATGAGGGACCTTGAATTAATGCATCAAATTAAAGACCATCACCACCAGAAATTGACCAAAATGATAGGAGATGTTGGGTGGCAAAGGGTTTGAGCAATAACAATACACATTAATATGCCCTTAAGAGTATCCGGAAGCTGGTTGTCAACCCTTATGGACCTGTGTAGACCATGATTACTCACAAATGTTCGGACTTCAGGGACATAATATACAGACCCAAGTTAAAGTGACACTATTTTTTTTAAACAATTTATTATAATCTAATAGTATATCTGATATAGAACAACTTTGTAATTTTCTTACCGTTAAAATGTAGTTGTTTTATCCATGCAAATTCTGTGTAAAGTTACTGCCACTAGGTGTCTCCCTTCCTGTAATCTGCTGTCCACCCCCTGTTGTCAATCAATGTCCGTCCCTGGTTGCAGAGCAGAATTGAAGGGCTGCAGAAAGTGGGGGGTGTCTCTTCATTGCTTGCCCATAGAAGTCTATGGAGAAGGGAGGGGGTAGCAGAAGGAGGGAGCAGAGAGATCCACAAAACACATACTGCATGTAAACCTATGGAGGGGAGGGGGAACAGGGGGAAAGAGCAGGAGTAAGAAAGACACAGACTGCTGGTAAGATTTATATGTCATCCCAGTGCTGGATTCTCTGCTACACTGGTCTGTACTGCTATATACTGCTGTACTGCTGTATAATTTCCATTATGCTGCTGCAGCTTCTATATATGTGATATAAAGAGATAGAAGAGAAGAATCCTGCTCCCCTTTGTGCAGTGTATAGAAGACATGATAGCAGTTAGGCCCCACCCGCGTTTCTTCTAATGTCTTCAATGGCCAGTCTCGGACTAAGGTTCCTTGGGCCCGCCAGATGAAAATTATTCTGAGGGACTACTATCTATCTATATAAGACATATGCACATCCACTTTTAATTGTATCACACCCTATCATAAATAAGGTCTAAAAAGTTATTTGAGAACCAACCTATAAGAAATAGACCCTAGTAGCAAGTGATTGGCTCCAAAGTCAGAGCCAATGGGGTTGTCTTCTGCTATGGGACCTATGGTATACCTTAATGTGTCAGTGACTGGGCTTACTGGATGATCCTCTGGTAGTGGTGGGCAAGTCCAACCCTTCAGGCCATGAAAGGTACTCCAGCCATACTTGTTTAACCCCTTCCCGCTCCTTGACGTACTATTACGTCATGGCAGCTGTATAGTTCGCGCTCCATGCCGTAATAGTACGTCTCGGGAGTAACGGCCGTTTCGGCCGTCCTCCCGACACATACAGGAGCTGTGACGCTGCTGTCTCGTACAGCAGCTGTCACAGCTCCTACAGCGGGGACCGATCGCTGTGTCCCCGCTGATTAACCCCTTAAAAGCCGCGTTCTATAGAGATCGCGGCTTTTTAGGGGTTAAGCTGCCATCGCCGGCCTGCTACGCGATAGCGGCCGGCGATGGTGACTATGGCAACCGGACACCAAACAATGGCGTCCGGCTATGCCATAGACGGAAGCCTAGTGGGTCCTGACAACGTCAGGACCCACTATGCTTGCTGTCAGTGAGTAGCTGACAGTTCTAATACACTGCACTACGCATGTAGTGCAGTGTATTAGAATAGCGATCAGAGCCTCCTGCCCTCATGTCCCCTAGTGGGACAAAGTAATAAAGTGAAAAAAAAGTTAAAAAAAGATGTGTAAAAATTAGAAAATAAAAGATTTAAAAGTAATAAAAGTAAAAATCCCCCCTTTTCCCTTATCAGTCCTTTATTATTAATAAAAATATATAAACAAACAAATAAACTATACATAATTGGTATCGCCGCGTCCGTAACGGCCTGAACTACAAAATTATTTCATTATTTATCCCGCACGGTGAACGCCGTAAAATAAAATAATAATAAACCGAACCACAATCACAATTCTTTGGTCACTTCACCTCCCAAAAAATGGAATAAAAAGAGATCAAAAAGTCGCATGTACCTAAAAATGGTACTGATCAAAACTACAGTTCGTTACGCAAAAAATAAGTCCTCGCACGGCTTTATTGATTGAAAAATAAAAACGTTATGGCTCTTAGAATAAGGTAACACAAAAAGTGAATGATTGTTTACAAAACGTTTTTTATTGTGCAAACGCCATAAGACATAAAAAAAAACTATAAACATCTGGTATCGCCGTAATCGTATCGCCCCGCAGAATAAAGTGAATATGTCATTTATAGCGCACGGTGAACGCTGTAAAAAAAAACGAAAAAAAAACAATAGTAGAATTGCTGTTTATTAGTCACCACGCCACCTAAAAATAGAATAAAAACTGATCAAAAAGCCGCATGCACCCCAAGAAAACTACAATGGATTCCTCAAGGGGTCTAGTTTCCAAATTGGGGTCACTTTTGGGGGGTTCCCAATGTTTTGGCACCACAAGACCTCTTCAAACCGGACATGGTGCCTAATAAAAAAGAGGCCTCAAAATCCACTAGGTGCTCCTTTGCTTCGGAGGCCGATGCTTCCGTCCATTACCGCCCAAGGGCCACATGTGGGATATTTCTCTAAACTGCAGAATCTGGGCAATACGTATTAAGTTGTGTTTCTCTGATAAATCCTTTTGTGTTATAAAAAAAATGGTATAAAGAGGATTTTCTGACAAAAAAAAAATGTAAATTTCACCTCTACTTTGCTCTAAATTTTTGTGAAACACCTAAAGGGTTCATAAACTTTCTACATGCTGTTGTGAATACTTTGAGGGGTCTAGTTTCTAAAATGGGGTATTTGATAGGGGTTTCTAATATATGGGCCCCTCAAAGCAACTTCAGAACTGAACTGGAACCTAAAAAAATAAATAAATGAGGCAATACTTCGCTTCTTACATTATACTGATAATGAGCCGTGCCCACCCCGAGATTACCCCAGTTTTGACCGTTTGTCTAAACGGAGACCCTTATTAGACCGTTCCAGTGCCCGGTTTTCCCAAGCATACACCCCCGAGAAGTGTATTTCTATTGATGAGTCCCTGGTACATTTTAAAGGGAGGGTTCAATTCCGCGAGTACCTGCCGGGTAAGAGGGCAAGGTATGGCGTGAAGATGTATAAGCTGTGAGAGTGCATCAGGGTATACCTACAGGTTTAGGATATATGAAGGAAAGGCCACCCCCAAACCAGACTGCATCCTGGACTACAATAGGTACATGGGAGTGATGGACTTGTAAGATCAAGCCCTGAAGCCCTACAGCGCCATGCGGTGTGGTATAAGAAGCTGGCCGGGAACATCATATAGATGGCTTTGTACAATGCGTACGTGCTACGTCGATGTGCAGGCCAGACGGGAACTTTCCTGGAATTTCAAGAGGTGATTATCAAGAACCTAATCTTTAGGGACCAAGAAGGGGGGGCACCCAGTACTTCTGGAAGCGAGCCCACACGCATCGTACCAGGGCAACACTTTCCAGGGGAAGTTCCCCAAACTGGCAAGAAGGGAAAAAGTCAAAAGAGGTGCAAAGTCTGCTATAAGAGGGCGATAAGGGATGACACAATATATCAATGTGACACGTGTCCCGAATAACCAGAGCTCTGTATGAGTGTTTTAAAATTTATCATACATCCCTTGGTTTATAATTTACCCCAATTTTACTTACCCTGATGCACTCCGCACAGCTTATCCCCCCTAGTCTTTCCCCTCTGGGCCCTGCTGTGTGTCCAGGCAGCTGATAACAGCCCCATGTAGGGTATTGCCATACCCGGGAGAACCCACATTACAGTTTATGGGGTGTAGGTCTCCGGTCAAAATGGCCACTACACCTCTAGATGAATGCCTTAAGGGTGTAGTTTTTAAAACGGGGTCACTTCTTGCGGGTTTCAACTGTACTGGTACCTCAGGGGCTTCTGCATACATGACTTCGCACTAGAAAATCCCGAGTAGGCCAAATGGTGGTCCTTTCCTTCTGAGCCCTCCCATGGGCCCAAACGGCAGTTTATCACAACAAATGGGGTATTGCGGCACTCAGAACAAATTGCGCAACAGAATGGGGTATTTTGTTTCTTGTGAAAATAAGAAATTTTCAGCCAAAACTACATATTATTTGACAAAAATAATTTTGTTTTCATTCCCAGCCCAATTCAAATAAGTTCTGTGAAGAAACTATGGGGTCTAAATGGTCACATTACCCATAAATGAATTCCTTGAGGGGTGTAGTTTCCAAAATGGGGTCACTTCTGGTGGGTTTCCATTGCTTTGATACCTCTGGGGCTCTGCAAATGCGACATGGCACACGAAAACCAAACCAGCAAAATCTGTACTCCAAAGAACACACAGCGCTCCTTCCCTTCTGAGGCCTCCCATGGGCCCAAACGGCAGTTTATTGCCACAAATGGGGTATTGATGCACTCAGGAGAAATTGGGCAACAAAATTGAGTATTTTGTTCCCTGTGAAAATAAGAAATTTTGGTAAAAAATTACATCTTATTGGAAAAAATGACATTTTTTTAATGTCACAGCCCAATTGAAATAGGTGCTGTGAAAAAACTGTGCGGTCAAAATGCTAACAACAACCATAAATGAATTCCTTGAGGGGTGTAGTTTCCAAAATGGGGTCACTTTTGGTGGGTTTCCATTGCTTTGATACCTCTGAGGCTCTGCAAATGCGACATGGCACCCGAAAACCAATCCAACAAAATCTGGACTCCAACAAACATATAGCGCTCCTTTCCTTCTGAGCCCTCCCATGGGCCCAAACGGCAGTTTATCACCACAAATGGGGTACTGCCACACTAAGGACAAATTGGGCAACAAAATGGGGTATTTTGTTCCCTGTGAAAATAAGAAATTTTGATCACAAATGACATTTTATTGGAAAAAATGACATTTTTTTCATTTCAGAGCCCAATTCAAATACGTGCTGTGAAAAAAATGTGCGGTCAAAATGGTAACAACAACCCTAAATGAATTCCTTGAGGGGTGTAGTTTACAAAATGGGGTCACTATTGGGGGATTCCTACTGTTTTGACACCTCAACACCTCTTCAAACCTGGCATGCTGCCTAAAATATATTCTAATAAAAAAGAGGACTCAAAATGCACTAGGTGCTTCTTTGCTTCTAGGGCTTGTCTTTTAGTCCAAGAGCGCAGTAGGGCCACATGTGGGACATTTCTAAAAACGGCAGAATCTGGACAATACATATATAGTAGTGTTTCTCTGGTAAAACCTTCTTTGTTACAGAAAAAAAATTGAATAAAATTGAAATTCAGCAAGAAAAATGAAATTTGCAAATTTCACCTCCACTTTGCTTTAATTCCTGTGAAATGCCTGAAGGGTTAAAAAAACTTTCTAACTGCTGTTTTGAATACTTTGAGGGGTCTAGTTTTTAAAATGGGGTGTTTTATCAGGGTTTCTAATACATAGGCCCCTCAAAGCCACTTCAGAACCCAAGAGGTACCTTAAAAAAAAGGCTTTTGAAATTTTCTTAAAAATATGAGAAATTGCTGTTTATGTTCTAAGCCTTGTAACGTCCAAGAAAAATAAAAGAATGTTCAAAAAACGATGTCAATCTAAAGTAGACATATGGGAAATGTGAACTAGTAACTATTTGGGGTGGTATAACCGTCTGTTTTACAAGCAGATGCATTTAAATTCTGAAAAATGCAATTTTTTCAAAATTTTCTCTAAATTTTGCAATTTTTCACCAATAAACACTGAATATATCGACCAAATTTTACCACGAACATGAAGCCCAATGTGTCACGAGAAAACAATCTCAGAATCGCTTGGGTAGGTTTAAGCATTCCGACGTTATTACCACATAAAGTGAAATATGTCAGATTTGAAAAATGGGCTCTGAGCCTTAAGGCCAAAACTAGGCTGCGTCCTTAAGGGGTTAAAACAAAAGAGGCACCATCACATGATTTCTCCAATCTAATGTGTGGTAGCCATGCCACCAACTGGTATGATGGGTGATCAATCCATGGATGAAAATTTTTTGCCATGTTTTACAGCTTTACACCTGAGCATAGTTTGATATTTACGAAATACCACTTCAACATGTGTGACTAATGTAAAGTTGAGATGCCAGTACCGCTTGAAGACACTTTCCTTTAACGTTGCTTCCTTTCTAGTGTTTATTATTATACAGTATTACATTTTACTTTCAGCACTGTGTTCTGTGAAATCCGATGGGAGAGGAGAGACGAGGAGAGCTGTCACTCAACTCAAGCGGTTGTATGTTTTCTTACTTGCACTCGAATGCCACTGCAGGTTATTCCTCCCACAATACAAAAATACTTGGCAACACCCTTACTAAATCAGGGCAGGTGCCTTTCTTCTCCCATTGGTTTTGCCACTAATTTGTTGATTCCTTACCTTCGCCCAAGCCCCAGGGATCTCTTCTCCTCTCCCCGAAACTGTGTGTCTGGAATTTCAATATATCGATAAAGTCTGTAACACCCAAGGCTTATGTCACTGGAGCTATTTCTAGTGTAACACTAAGTGCTACATTCCAATCCGATGTACTATGCATCAGCCAGTAACTATTGTGACAGCGGAAATAAGAGGGACTTAACCAATGAGTAAAGTCTTATAACTGTATGACACAATTTCTATACGGTAGTTTAATCTACTTTAAATGGACAGCACAGTGCACATACTACTGCTGTAGTAAACGTTAGGGCAGATTTATTAACGTATTTACGCCAGATAAATGGCATTAATACATTAAAAAATAAAGCATTTGGATGTGTCGAGAAATGTGGGCGTGGCCTTAGAGTTGCACCGAGTCCGTCTGACCCGTTGATGATTCTGTTGAATGCTGCGCACCGTTCCTATGGTGCACCAGAATTGATAAATCCCCCCTATTGTGTCCAACATATGTAAAAATGTGGTTTAAGTCTGATTTAAATAACCCATTTTTAAATACCTTATTAGGGAATTCTTAGTTAATATAGGAGGGTACACCAATTCAGGACCCACATCTATTAGCTAGAGAGAAGAGCGGATAAGAAGAGCTTTTCTTGCTTTGGAGGAGCCAAACGTTAATAAATTACACATACAGCTCATTGACTTAAATGAGAGCTGTGTAATACTTAATTTCCCCTGTAGTGGTGCTGCAGGGACATAGAACACTTTCTGTCAGGCCCTCTCCAGATTAGGAATAAGGTCATTCTATACTCATCACAGCGGACAACCCTCTAAGACATAACCTTATAATGCTTCCGTTGAAGACTCACCATTTGAATGGGGTTGTGATCCAGTTCCCTGGATCCAGAGGGATCCAGCGGGTGGTCGGGCGCCTCTGTGTAGGGAAAAACCGTAAAGAAGACACCGCGCTAAATCAGCACTACGTCCCCTTCATTCCCAGGATTGGTGGAGGTTCCAGAGGCCAAACCCCCCACCGATCCTAACATTATGGCATATCTCAGTAATATGACATCACTTTATTAGATGGGAATAACCCCTTAAGTAGTCAGTTTTGGTTTTGACATTATTTCCTGATCTCCCCGAGGAAGTGTTGCTCTTGTGTATTCCTCTAATTGAATATTAGTTAACATGAAACTCTTCCTATTTCGACACAGGAACATTTTGGCTTCATGGATGGTCTATGCGCCTAATTACCAGGGATATGTATAGAAACATGAATCATGTGTTACATAATTACAGAGAAACAGGACTGAACACATGGGATAGGAATTTATTCAGATGGATCTATACAGCGGGTACTGAACGTTAGGCATAAGGCCTAGTCCAACGCCAGCAATAGAAACCATGACAATATCATGCAATATCTAATGGTGCAGTGCCACCCGAATGTTGATAACAATGGGGTTATTAATAAAATCTTGTGCAGTGAAACTCAAGGTGACCTCCACCCTTCTTTTGCACTAATTGTGATCACAACAGTATATCAAGATGCAAATAAGGCTAATAATATATATGTAGTGATACAGCAAACAACAAGACATGTTCATACCATTGCTACAGACAGGATGGGATTAGAAGGAGGGGAAAAGTGGCAAATGCCCAAAGACTTCCACCCCCATTTTCAAGATGATCTATAGCAGAGTTTAACCACTAGTCTTTGATGCTTGGCTTGGCCTTGAGCAACGTTTTAGGTATTTTAGAACTCATTAAGCACTACATGGCGGTATTATTTTGGACAACATACTGCATTTTTATTTATGCACACTATAGCTCTATTATTTGGGCATTGTGGTTGCTATCATTGACACTGTATGGCTGTATTATTTGGACACTGCATGGACCTGGTGTTTATACACATTAGGCCAGGATCACACACACAGTTTGGATGCAGTTTTTGGGGCAGTCTTTGGCTGCGTTTTTTTAGGGTCAGTTCACACAGAGTTTTTTGGCATTGATTTTGACACAGAAACTGCGTCGGAAACAGTGCCAAAAAAACGGCTCAAATCCCCCACCATTTATTTCAATGAGTGGCAGAGGAGGTTTTTTTCCCGGGCGATTTTTTGTCGCTTTGCGGAAAATAAAGCGGCATGCTCTTCCTCGGAGCAGTTATTTATACTTTTTTTTTTCTTTTGGATCCACTTCTGGATTTAGCTAAAAAAGCTGAGCCAAAAACTGCACCAAAAATGCATCAAAACTGTGTGTGTGACTCAGGCCTTATGGTAGTTTCTGGAAAGACACTAGTTACCAACCACAAGTTACCAACCACAATCAAGGTCTTTATAATATTAAGTCATGTTTGTTTTTCCAACCATAATCAGTGTACTCCTTACTGAACCCCATAAAAGTGTCAGGGTGAGACCATAACAGTCGAACACAAAGCCCCAGATATTGCCAATCAAAGAGCTGCGAAACAGTGCCAGCCACAAAACTTCATAAAGTGCTAACCACAGAACCCCAGCTACAAAGCCCCAGTGCCGGCCGCAGCGTCCCTGGTGCCAACCACATGGCCATAATACAGTCTGATCATCACCTTGCTCTTCCATGATCCTGTGCTGCACCCCTCTTCCCCACTAGGTTGCTCATATACAGTTTCTGTGTAATGTATATGTATATATATATATATATATATATATATATATATATATATATATATATATAAAATATCTATAAGTGTGTTTGGTGCAACTTTCAAAATACTTTTTATTAAAAATTATTTTTACTTCTTGAGACACAGCTGCTTTGTATCCTGTATACAGAGCAGCTGTATCGTGCACTGAGACCTGAGTCTGTCAGTCCCGTGGGACTGACGGGTTCTGTGACAGCGGGTCCTGCAGGTCTCTCACACGCAGGATGGAGCTGTTACCGATCACATTTAAGTTCAGAACTTAGATGTGATCAATTACAGGTGGTTCCTGTGTGTCAGAGACCTGCAGGACCCGCTGTCACAGAACCCGTCAGTCCCACGGGACTGACAGACTCAGGTCTCAGTGCACGATACAGCTGCTCTGAAAAAAATGATTTGAAAGGTTTACATAGCCTTTAAAAACGAATATAAATTAGTCAATTGAGTTCAGCTGAACAGTTAATACTTTATATGGCAATTGCTTACATTACAAATAGTGAGATGTGTTGTAACACAAGCAGTCGCTTTCTTTTGTGTATATTCAATAAGGTGGAGATGTTTATACTTCAAAGATATATAGCGTTGACCTGCATCTATGATCAGTTGTAACTTGTTGTATATGTTTCTGTCCACATATATATATCTACATACAGTATATATTACCTAAATTATATAGGGATTTATTTGAAGGAGATTTTCATTGAGGGGGCAGGGAAACAATCCTGACCCTTCTTCTGTCAAGTTCTATTCAACTACTTCCTCCGTATGATGGTTTTCTAAAAAAGCAACCACTAATGGCCGCCATTAAAGCTCTAGAGTTCGTTAACTATGCCTTTTTTCCCTCTCCAAGTTATGAACTGAAAAGTTCAGCTCATAATTGTAAGAAGAGCCTCCGTGACTTTTGTCCCTATGACAACACTTCCTCCCTTGCGCTCTGGCAGCTCAGTGTTATGATAGGGACACAGGTAAGTAAGGGCCATATGAACGTTCACAAAACGCTTGTTCCTGATCATTGACCTGTGTAAATGCTTGTTCATCGATTGATTGTATCGTTTATGCTGCAAGTAATATTATGGTTGTCGGCAGCACATCTCCCTGATCTAGATGTGCTGCTGACATGATAATAATGTATGGGGACAAGGGATCGTAGTAAAGTTCGCACTTTTCCATACATTGATCCTTGTGAAAGGAGCAAACGAGCGCCGACCAATGAGATGTCACATTGATCGGCGCTCATTTACATGGCCCATGTCGGCCCATGTAAGAGGACCCTAAAAGCATCCAGGAGCGCCGAGTGCCTCTATGAAAACGCTGACAAGATAAAGCACGGGGGAGAAATGTCACCATTTACCATTACAAATGTAAGGCACGGATCTATACGCCCCCAATTTCAAATACCTTACTAGGGAATTCATAGTTAATAGTGGGGGTCCCTCATCCATCAGAATCAAAAGCAGCTACAAAGAGTTTTTCTCACTCTCACCCAGCATGCCCATGCATTATTTGGCTTGAACATTGATTTTTTGATGGAAACTGTGTAATGCCTCATTTCCCCTGTGGTGGCGCTGAAGGTAAAGTAAACACCTGCTTTTTGGTCCACCAGAAAAGAGAGTTGATTGCTGGGGATTGACATCTTGTGAACAGTTTATCACCAGTAGACCCTTCTAACAAAAAGAGATTGTCTAAAGTGGACAGGCCCTTTAAAGCTTGCTCGACTGTTTCCGTAACTCCTACAAAAATAAATGGAGAGAGTCGCGCATATACTGTATGTGGCTACGTCTCCATTAATTCTTCCTGAATTCGGCAGCTGACAGTTGTCTCCTCAGGCGGAATGGGAGTCGGGACCCTTGTTCTGGAGATAGATGCGAGTCCCAGAGGTGGATATCTATCCACAGTATATGCCATAAATATAAATGATGAAAATACCCCTTTAACAAGCTTTTTAGTATTCTGGCAGCTCTCCTTTAAAGTGTAGCTAAACATTTGACAAACTTCTGACATGTCATAGTGACATGTCAGAAGTTTGTAGTGGTGGGTTTCCGAGCACTGAGACCCCCACCAATCGCTAGAACGAAACAGCTCAAGTGTTCATGTGAGCGTTCAGCTTCTTCGTGTCTGTTCGGCTTTTTCCGGAAAGCCGATGTATGGGAGTACGGGCTCATAGACTTTCTGTTGAGTCCGTACACAATACATTTATTTCCAGAAAAAGCCAAACAGACACGAAGCGGCTGAGCGCTCACACGAGAACTTCAGCTGCTTTTGGTGGGGGTCTCAGTGCTCGGACCCCCACCAATACAAACTTCTGACATGTCACTATGACATGTCAGAAGCTTGTCAAACATTTAGCTACACTGTAAGATAGCCAAGAAATTGATAACTAACCCATGCTCCATGCATAAATAAAACCCAGGGCCTACTGTAATGATAAAGAGTGAGCAATTCAGTACAAAAGTACAAGTAAAACAATAATTTGTGTGTATTTTTCTATTCAATTATAATAGAATAAAGAGAGAAAAAAGTGCACTGCCAGATTATAATCTCAGTTAATTTAATCTACTCTATTAACATACCTGGTAAAATGATTAGCAGATTCGTCATCAGAGACATGTCAATCATATCATTCCCAGCTTCTGCTAGTCATTGAATTGAAACATTAGTCTACATACGTGTATCAGACAAGAAGGGACGAATCTGAGGTTTGGTATTTGTTTTCCTCATACCAGAGATGACTAACTGTGTACAGATTATATCACCTCGTATATCCAAAATGCTCATAATAATTATATTACATAGTCTTGAGAATCTTTGTTGTCCACTTGATACACAAGTGCTCATATAGCACAATATTTCTTGTTCCTGCACATATACCAATTTTTGTAAGTGTTTTGTAAGGGCTCCCGTTAGGTCAGAACAGATGGTACTAGGGTCCCATGCTAAGGGTCCAAAAAAGGGGCCCACTATCACCTGTCAGCTTCTACCCACTTTTCAAGGGCTACACAGTTATACTTGTATTACATACAAGGCAAGGGCTAAATTATAGGTGATGTGCAAATATGGCCCAATTAATTTATGAAGCCCCAGCGATTCTTCTTTTCCCGGTCCTCAATAACTCTCCAAATATATAGTATGGATTTTAAAAAAGATAATGTTATTCCATCTTCTCCAAAATATTTGGGCCGCTGGACATTTGAAGGGGGATAAATAATATGATTTTTATGCTACTATATGACTGTGTTATTGTCTAGGATATCAGATAAAACTTTTATAGTTGTAGCTACATGTACTGAAATGTTAGCAGGGGCAGCTGTCAGGTGAATGATACAATTCTTACTGTGGGGGGCTTTAAATTCAGGATGCACAGTGTGGGGCAGTTTTAATTCAGGGGGCACAGTGTGGTGCACTTTTAAATCAGGGTCACTGTGTGGGGCATTTTCTAATTCAGAGGGCAAAGTCCGGAGCACTTTTCATTCAGTAGCACAGTGTTGGGCAATTTTTATTCAGGAGCATATTGTGGGGCATATTTTTTTATTTAGGGGTACATTGTGGGGCATAGTTTTTATTCAGGTGGCACACTGTGAGGCATTTTTATTCAGGGACGCTATAGGTGACATCTAATTAGTTTTAGGGGCAGTGTAAGGATTTGCAGCAAAAGTAAAAAGCAGAAGACATCTGGCCAGTAAAGCAAAAAAGGTTGTGGTCGGGAAAAGTCCCCATGGCTGTCTGGACCAGATGAGAAGAAAAGGAAAGAGGAAGACACCGGTCAGAAAAGACGTCACCTGTGAGTCACTGAAGGTAAACACTAATTCTGCCTCTGACTGCGTCTGATCAGTGCTCTAGTCACCCGTATTGCCTACAACATTATGATGGATAGTAGCAATAAGGGGTGACCCAATTCAGACTATGATTTCTATGTATGCCCCTGACAGAAAGCATTGTTTATATTTGTAATATGTCTCTTATTGATTCTCTGTTATCAGTTCTGTTGTGCAGAGCTGAATCCCATGAGTCACTTCTGAAACTGAACATGGTGTACCCACACATAATGTAAAAGTCTTGGCAGAGCATCTGTGTGTGTATGTGTGTGAACAGGGAAACTGCTGCCTGTACCGGCTCAGCTGGTCGTGAGATCTTTGTAATGCAAACTTAATGTTTGCTTTTTTCTTTTATTTAATGATACAGTAAATGAGATCACTGCACTTCGGTGCCAGATATTAAAAAAAGCCTATGTCAGTTGCTACGTTTCTGGATTAGACGAGGGTGGGATATTGGGCTGTCTGATTTATGATTGGCAGATAAGTGAAAAGGATCTCGCATGGTGTTAATGGTGCCCATAATATACAACAAAGGATGACTCACTGTGTACGTGTATTGGGGAGTCCTACTTTACTACTAGCCTAGTTCTAAATCCAGATGACGGAATTTGTGGCTATTGTTTTTTCAAGCCCCTATAGACTTGCAAGCCCTAATATGATGGACCACATCGATTAGTTGATAAAGGGCAACCCATCGAAGATTAAAGCAGCCCCAAGAATGTGAAACTAACTTCTCTAACCCTCAGACATTAGCTGTTATCGATGGGCCAAGTTCTTTCTAGCAGCTCATTTTCTAATGTAGTATAACATAGGGGCTATTCAAATGAGTGGGCAACTATGTAATATATAGTCACGTTGAGTCCACGAGAGTAGAAATCACTATTTTTAGAAGCTCTATTCTACCTCATAGAGGGGTGTCCTGAGATACCCCATTTTCTTATGTCCATATGCCCTAATAGGCGCTGGTCATTTTTAAGTGTAGTCACTAAAGGGACTTATACACTGTGTAACATCTAGTACATGGCCTGTGGGGGCGGTGCATGACACAAGGATTCACAGAACACCAAAAAGAGAACTCCTGTGTTATACACTGCCCCATCAGGCCCTGCACAATATAACAGTTCAGCCTGGAGTGTTATTTTAAGGACTTAATAAAGATACTAAGGCTACTGATAATTTCTAATAAAACATTTTTAGAGGAACATTCCGGTAAATCTTTTTAACTTGGCCCGTGTTTGGAAAGGACTCCTGGTAAAAAGTAGGGTAGGTAATACAAAGCATCTACTGTGTGAACCGGAAGTCACTTTTACTATGCATTCCTATGAGATTGTACTTAGGAATGTATGGTGAAAGTGACTTCCGGTCCACAGAGTAGATGCTGTAGTATTCGTCTAGTCACGGTGTGGGTCACGTGACATAACAGGGGCCCGGTACAGAGAAAATAGTTCGGCAATAGAGCGCCCAGTAAAAGGATTAGCTGCCGTAACTTTTACCGGGTGTACTATGCAAACAGAGGCCAAGATAAAAAAAAAATTACCGGATTGCTGCTTTAATGTTTTTTTGTTTAGTTTATTTTGTTGTTTCTATTTTCTTTCTTCCCATATAAAATGATTGAAACGTGCAATAGTTACTTGGTCTCAATGGCTTCTGTTTCTCTCTTCTCCCACATACCATACTGTAGTGGCTTGAGGCCCAGTACCTATCCTCCCTCATGAGAGTTCCTCTTAGTGGGGACTGTAGACAAGTGCGGAAGAGTTTGCTTGCTCCACCCAGGTATTTATTAGGTGCATGGCTGCTTTATCTTATTCTTATTTACCCATGCTTTTCCGGAATTGGAGTCCAGGTTCACCATGAACTTTCCTTGTCTTCCCCTTGTCTTTGTTTGTCTACTATTCTATCCCCCTCCCCATTTTTTTTTTCTTTCTTTCGTGTCTACTTTAGGGGGTCATTGCTTCCTGTGATTGTGCTCACATGATGTAGCCAGCGCATTGTAGGATGTGTAGGAAGTCGACTAATTATGGTATGTTTCTTTTCCTTTACTTTTAAGCAATGTTCCTTCCCGTTATGATTACTCAGAAGGTTGGCGTACTGGGTGCTCTTCATGGGTTGTGATGCTTACCCTTCGGCTTGGGCTGTGCCCTATTTGTCATGGTTTTTTATTATGAGACCACATTTTCTCTGAATGTTTCTGTAAATGTTTGTATTAAAACCAATAAAAAAAATTGAATTGGAAGAAAGGTGCAATAGTTTCATGGTCAACTGTTATTCAAGGTGCAACTTTTTGGCAACAATTTGCTTGTTGCAGAAATAAGTCATCTGAGCCCACCTTTTCCGTGAAATGCTTTGAGAAGCTACAATATAATATATGTTACCATGTGACACTGTGTCTCAATGTTGTGGCAACAAAGCCACTGGGGTAGCTCCAGCCTAAACCTGTTGTATCGGGATTATAGTGAAATTTTGGGGAAATTCTTGAAAATTGAAAGGTTTTGACTAACAAAAAATTGCCACCAATATTTCTGTTTCTTGTTTTATTTCCATTGCTTATATAGTGCAAACATATTACGCCGCGCTGTACGGAGTTTGTCACCAGCTGTTGCCAATAGGGCTCATAATCTAAATTCCCTATCTCAAACACATATAGACAAGGGCCAGCATCCTCGGACTATGATTTTTGTAGAGTGGGAGGAAAGCCAAGCATACACGGGGAGAAAATACAAAAAAAATAAAAGGTAAAAAGATATTAATGATAGAGGCCTGCCACGTGAGCAGCTATAATCAGAAGAGGAAACCACCAAAAATATAGGCTTTATTTATCTTGCAAGGTATAACGGAGCTGAAAGCCTTTTCCTTACTATGTTCCTTCCGCCCCTACCTATAAACATGCACTACAATGAAATTACACATCTATTAAAGTCTAGGTGTGCAGAGCAAAAGTATAAAGTCCGTACACATTTAGTACTCATTAAAAATGTACCAACTAAACCCACGGAGACAGCCTGACGGACCGACACTTGTGTGAGGCACGCCAGAAATGTTTGTGTTGATCACATAGACGACCCACACCCATCTCTGATTTAAGACTCACCTGTTTACTAAACCATTCTATGGCATAATACGACTTATGTTAATTAAAGACTTAGATCGAGACTGAGACGGGTTCATTTCTGTATTACAAGGCTGTACTCTAAAGAGAGGAACTCAATGGCATATTTAATACACAGGGGTCAACTAACCCAAAGTCCCTTGTAATCTACTAATCCATGTCACTATTATAATGGCATTTGAGGTGCATTTGAGTTCTTAGTATTGTATTCAATCACTTATCCAGGATGTCTCAGATTTGCTTGTGACGGGGATAGAACAAGAAGTAGAAAATAAGATCATTTAAATGAACAATGACAGCAGCAGGAGATGAGTGTGTTGAATTTGAGGGAGACAGTGACTTATCCTATTATGTTAACTGAGTACAGGGCTTCATGTGATAAGAGGTAATGGAGGGAGGAGCAGGGGCTTAACTGAGGGGGATGTGCCCCATGTGCTGAGTGACAGGGGTGTCAACCAGCCACTTTACCTTTAATAAGGGTATTAAGATGCAGGGCTGAATCTTTGCCCCAGGTGAATAAAAGTCTAGTAACCACTCTGGTAAGGAGGATATTCTTATCTAATTGTTAAAGTGCTAATATATTAGGTGAAGTATCAATGAGATGTTCGTAGAGTGTAAAGGTCCACTTACATCGCCCGCCCTGGGCCGTGTAAACGAGCGCCAATCAACAAGACAGCTCGTTGTATCTGATTATAATTGTATCTCACTGTTCCTGTAACTTATTGTATGGAGCTAGGGAAAATGTTGACGCTTTAAAGAGACTCTGTCACCAGATTATAAGTGCCCAATCTCCTACATAATCTGATCGGCGCTGTAATGTAGATCACAGCAGTTGTTTTTATTTTGAAAAATGCTCATTTTTGAGCAAGTTATGAGCAATTTTAGATTTATGCGAATTAGTTTCTTAATAGACAACTGGGCGTGTTTTTCTTTTTGACCAACTGGGCATTGTACAGAGGAGTGTATGACGCTGACCAATCAGTGACCAATCAGCGTCATACACTTCTCATTGTTCCAGCCCATTGTTACAGTGTGATTGTGCAGTGAAAGAAGCTGGTGTTACGTCTATGGCCGGGGGTCGTCGTTCTGACTTACCCCTTGACGATCCCGGCCATGGACGTCTCTCTTCTCGGCGTTCGCTCGCTCCTGGGAGACGCCGGCCAGTACGCGTTCAGCTGCCTTACATCAATTATCAGCCCAAATGGCTGCTGGACTATAATAAGGGGCCCTGCCCACTGGTTCCTTGCCTGAGCGTCGTTGTATACCCTAGTTTGCCTTGCTATAGGTCTCCCAGTGTTTTCCAGTTCCCAGTGTTACCCGTTCCTGCTGCCTGTACCCTGTGTCCCGTGCTATCGTCACCTGCTGTGAAAGTCAAGTCGTGTCTTCCTGCTGCATCCGCGGCGTCACCTGCTGTGAAAGTCAAGTCGTGCTCCTGCCACTGTCAACATTGCCTCAGGTACCCGTTCAGAACTATAGACATTGTTTTGTACCTTGTTGGCCAGCTGCTATCCCTCTACGCGGCACGGCCCAGTGGGTCCACACCCCGCGCCGTGACAGTGCGCTCAGGCCATGGATTCCGCTGGCCAAGTCAAGAGCCTGTCATCCTCCCAAGCCATGCAGGCGGAACTGCAGAATCTGCAAGCACGACAGAATCAACTCATTGTGGCAGTAGACTCCATGGCACAGCATCTTGGTGCGCTAGTTACTTCCGTCACCACTCCAAGTCAAGCTCCTCCGATCGACCCTCCTGCTACACCTCCTGGCAGCCCCAGTTCGAACTCTCAGTTCTCGCTGCCATTGGCACCTCGGTTTCATGTAGACGCAAGTTCGTGCAGGGGGAACCAATGCCAAATCCACTTCACTCTGCACGCCCGAGCATTTCCTTCGGACGGAGACAGTATCGCCTTTGTTATATCCCTACTCACCAGCAAGGCCCTGGCATGGGCGAATCTAATCTAGGAACGACAGGGACCCGAGAGCAGAGACTTCAAGGGGTTTGTGCGGTTGTTCCGTTCCGTATTTGAGAAGCCTGGACGAGACTCATCAGCAGCCACTGCTATCCTTAACCTGCATCAGGAGGACGTCTCCATGGGCGAATACACCAACCAGTTCCGGACTCTGGCAGGAGAATTGTCCTGGAACAATGAGGCCTTGGTAGCATTCTTCTGGCATTGCCTATCGCCTGAGATCAAAGACAAACAGGCTGCTCGTGACATCCCAGCGGCCCTGGATGATCTGATTCTACTGGCTACCCATGTGGACATAAGGCTCAGAGAAAGATCCCGAGAGATTCTTCAGGAAAAACGGCTTTCTAGACTGGCGTCCAACTTCCAGCAACCCCTTTTGCCTTGTTCTTCTGCTGAGCCCGAGGTTCCATCGCAGGTGGATCGGCTTAAACTGTCCGATCAAGAAAAACAGCGCAGGCTCACCTCTGGACTCTGTCTGTACAGCGGCATTGCTGGCCATGTCGTGCGTCTGTGTCCCCAGAAGGCTTAAGAAACCCCAACGCCTGGGATTGGTTGGAGAGACATCCCTGAGCGCTACTGAACTTGATAGAGAATTCTCGTCCAAGCTGCTTATTCCTGTGACCATCGTCATTGGCGAGAGACCTCATCCAGTCTCTGCCTACCTGGACTCTGGCTCCGCAGCCAATTTCATCTGTCAAGACCTCGAGGATCTTCTTCAATTGCCTACTGTTTTGCTGGAGAGACCGTTAATCGTTGCCTCGGTAGATGCCTGACCCAGTATTGTCTGTGACCAAGCCTTTGAGACTCCAAGTGGGAGCTCTTCATTCTGAGCTTATCTCCCTGTATGTCCTGCCCAAGGCCGTCAACCCCATGCTGCTGGGTTTGCCTTGGCTCCGTCTTCACGCCCCAGTCCTGGATTGGAACTCCGGAGAGGTTCTTCAGTGGGGCCCCAAGTGTCTAGACCGTTGTCTGGGTCATGTTCATCCATTCCAGCCATCTTCGCCTCAGTCATTGACAGGGTTGCCTCCTTGTTACTCTCAGTTTGCTGATGTCTTCGACAAAAAGGAGGCCGAGATATTGCCACCACATCGAGAATACGACTGTCCTATTGACTTGGTTCCTGATTCGTTCCCTCCTCGCGGTAGAGTATACCCTTTCTCCTTGCCAGAGACCCAGTCTATGTCAGCCTACATTAAGGAGAATCTACAGAGGGGCTTCATACGAAAGTCTTCATCCCCGGCCGGAGCCGGGATTTTCTTTGTCAAAAAGAAGGATGGATCTCTTCGACCCTGCATTGACTACCGGGGTCTCAATCAGATCACGGTTGAAGAACAGGTACCCCTTGCTGTTGATTTCTGAGCTCTTTGATCGTATACGGGGGGCAAAAAAAAATTCCAAGCTTGACCTGCGGGGGGCTTACAATCTAATCCGGATCCGTCAGGGAGACGAGTGGAAGACTGCATTTAACACACGTGATGGACACTACGAATATTTGGTCATGCCCTCCAGCCTGTGTAGCGCTCCCGCAGTATTTCAAGAATTTGTGAATGACATTTTTCGTGACCTCCTCTATGTCTGTGTTGTGGTGTATCCCGGTGATATCTTGATTTTTTTCCCCAGATCTTGTGACTCATCAGGGCCATGTCCGCCAGGTGTTGCTTAGATTAAGAGAGAATCATCTTTACGCCAAGTTGGAGAAGTGCGTGTTCCAAGAGAAGTCTCTACCCTTCCTGGGCTACATTATCTCTGATCAAGGTCTCAACATGGACCCTGAAAAGGTCAAGGCTGTCCTGGAGTGGCCACGTCCCCAAGGCTTAAGGGCCATACATCACTTCCTGGGATTCGCTAACTTCTACAGACTGCTCATTCCCAACTTCTCTTCTCTGACAGGCCCCGTCTCCACCCTCACTAAGAAGGGTATGAATGCCAAGGTATAGACTCCAGAGGCGTAAATCGCATTTGAAACCTTAAAAAAGGCCTTCACGTCAGCTTCTATACTTCACCACCCTTACAGTTTTCATTGGAGGTGGACGCCTCCTCTGTTGGTGCCGGTGCACTATTGTTCCAGAAGGGTTCGAAAGACAAGACTGTGGTATGTGGTTACTACTCCAAACTGTTTTCTTCTGCAGAGCGCAACTACTCGATTGGAGATCGGGAGTTACTGGCCATCAAACTGGCTCTGCAGGAGTGGAGACACCTACTGGAGGGCGCAGCTCATCCTATCCTGATCTTCACGGACCACAAGAACTTGACCTACCTATAGACGGCTCAATTGCTGAACCCTCGTCAAGCCAGATGGTCATTGTTTTTTGCACGGTTCCGGTTCGAACTCCACTACCGATAAGAATGTGAGGGCCGATGCCTTGTCTAGGTCATTTGAGACAGAGGACACTGTGGAGTCCCCACAGAATATTATCGATCCTTCCTGCATCTACTCTGTCAACCCTCTGCAGGTCAGAGACATTCCTGCAGGAAAAACTTTCGTACGGCTGGCAGACAGAGGAAGAATCTTTCGCTGGGGTCACAGTTCCAAGCTGGCAGGACATGCAGGTGCCCGTAAGACCCAAGACCTAATTGCCCGTCAGTTCTGGTGGCCCACGCTGCCCAAAGAAGTCATGGACCTTGTCTCCTCCTGTACGGTGTTTGCAGCCAACAAAGTTGCCCACTCCAGACCAGCCGGTCTGCTCCAACCACTGCCTGTGCCCGATGCCCCCTGGCGGCATATTGCTATGGATTTTGTTACAGATCTGCCTCTCTCTGCGGGATGCAGTGTGATCTGGATGGTGGTGGATCGTTTTTCTAAAATGGCTCATTTTGTTCCCCTGACTGGTCTGCCTTCTGCCGCTCGACTGGAGAACTACCTGCGGCACTTTGTCTCCAGAAGACATGATGACTGGGTGCAGCTGCTCCCGTGGGCGGAGTTCTCTTATAATAACCATACCAGTGAGTCCACCACCTCCAGTCCAGTCTTCATAGTATACGGTCAACATCCTCGAATACCCCTGCCCGGCTCTACTATGTCTCAGGTGCCTGCAGCCGACTCGATCTTCTATTCTGCTGGCGGTGGACCGCATGAAGGGAAAGGCAGACACTAGAAGACGAGAACCTCCCCAGTTTCTTCCAGGTACAAAGGTCTGGCTGTCTTCCAGGAATATCCGGTTGAGGGTGCCATCTTGCAAATTTGCTCCCAGGTTCCTTGGACCCTTCGAGATTCTGCTGCAGATCAATCCTGTGTCGTACAAGCTTCGACTGCCTCCTACCCTCAAGATCCCTAACTCCTTCCACGTCTCCTTGCTAAAACCCGTAGTTCTCAACCGCTACTCCAGGACTCGTAGTTCCGCCGTGGCTCCTGGCGGTTCATCCGGAACTTTTGAAGTGAGGGAGATCCTGGCCACCAAGAAAGTAGGAGGCAGGACGTTTTACCTGGTGGATTGGAGGGGATTTTGGTCCAGAGGAGAGGTCTTGGGAGCCAGAGAACATCGATGCCCCTGTCCTCGTGAAGAAGTTTCTTTCCCGCTCTGGTCCCAAGAAGAGGGGGCGTAAGAGGGGGGATACTGTTACGTCTATGGCCGGGGGTCGTTGTTCTGACTTACCCCTTGACGATCCCAGCCATGGACGTCTCTCTTCTCGGCGTTCGCTCCCTCCTGGGAGACGCCGGCACTCTCTTCCGGGTCCTCGGACTGTGTCTCGCAGGGCGCGCGCGCCCGCGGGTGCACGGCCTTAAAGGGCCATTACGCGTCCAGCTGCCTTACATCAATTATCAGCCCAAATGGCTGCTGGACTATAATAAGGTGCCCTGCCCACTGGTTCTTTGCCTGAGCGTTGTTGTATACCCTAGTTTGTCTTGCTAAAGGTCTCCCAGTGTTTTCCAGTTCCCAGTGTTACCCGTTCCTGCTGCCTGTACCCTGTGTCCCGTGCTATCGTCAACTGCTGTGAGAGTCAAGTCGTGTCTTCCCGCTGCATCCGCGGCGTCACCTGCTGTGAAAGTCAAGTCGTGCTCCTGCCACTGTCTACATTGCCTCAGGTACCCGTTCAGAACTATAGACATTGTTTTGTACTTTGTTGGCCAGCTGCTATCCCGCTACAGGGTACAGCCCAGTGGGTCCACAGCCCGCGCCGTGACAGCTGGGCTGGAACAATGAGAAGTGTACGACGCTGATTGGCCACTGATTGGTCACTGATTGGTCAGCGTCCTACACTCCTCTGTACAACGCCCAGTTGTTAAAAAGTAAAAACACGCCCAGTTGCCTATTAAGAAACTAATTAGCATAAATCTTAAATTGCTCATAACTTGCTCAAAAATGATCGTTTTTCAAAATGAAAACCACTGCTGTTATCTACATTGCAGCGCTGGTCATATTATGTAGGAGATAGGGCACTTATAATCTAGTGACAGAGCCTCTATAAAGTGATTATGATTCTTATTCCTGGGTGGTGTTATCCTCATCATCATTGGAAAAAAAAAAGATCCAGGTCTAGTTGTGTGCAGGAGACTTAACACCGGCATATGGGGTCTCCGGTACTCCAAGTGCTGCTGCATGGTCCTTCGTCAGTGCAATACTTGATGTGAAGAAAGGCCCATCATGGCTCCACACAACTCGGAGGTTCTAATGAATCATAATATGGCCATATGCATGTGGTCCAAGGCTCTGTTCACACAAGCATCATGGCTTCTATTGGGCTGACGGATCCATTTCAAATCAATCCAAACTAATCCTGACAGATCCCATTGATTTATAATTGAGTCCATCAATATGGTATTTTTCACATCAAGAATATCGCTGAAGACTAGATTGTCCTTTCTTTCAAAAAGCTACACAGCTCCCCTCTTGGCCAATGGCTGTATCTGGTGTGGCAGCTCAGCCCCATTCACTTAAATGCCAATGCAAAAGGGTGGCGCTGTTTTAAAAAAATAAAATATATATATATATATATATATATATATATATATATATATAAAAATGAAAAAAATTATATATATATATATATATAATAAAATCGAGCTATGCATAGCAATGCATTACTACAGTAATTCATAGTATATATAATTGGAATCAATTCATTTAAAGATTAGTCTGCTAAATTAGGACTTCGCTAGTCACTAATTGTTAGGGAGAATTATGAAGGGGTGTGATCTTATCTGCGAATTTTCCCACAACCCAATGTGTTACAAATTGTCCTACTCCTAATACTTTTATTCCTAGGAAGAGGACAGTTCCATCGCAAACCTTGAGAATGCCATAAACTAAGTGATGAGTGAAGATGGGTGTGGGTTAATTATTCTGATTACTATGTGCATCTATTTTAACAACTGAGAAAAAATTATTAGTGCTATTAATGCGACGAAGAAATGTTAATTCCTGGTCTATCAAACGTAAATGAAATAATTAAAAAAAATATCATGAATATTCATACCATTGCTTTATGTGTGGGAAAGTCAAAGGACGGAACTCGTTCTCTAGGCTATTTTTATAGACCATAACATAGTCTACACCCATAGGAGTATTTTCTTATACAGGTTATGGGTCTACTCGTGAAGGACACAACTTGATTTTTCATTCTACTCACACAGCACAGAAGGGAACCAATTTAGAGTGTTGACCAAAAACAGACTGGCCTACCATAGGATCCTCTGGTCTTCTGTTGGGCCTAGGCTTAGACACCATAATAAGACCCAAATACAACAAGACCAGCAGCTATATGGATTACATGGGTCTTCTTTTTTGTGTACATTTTTCTATTTATATCCAATCAGAAACTGTATAGAAGTGGATTCATTAGAAGATCACACTCTCGTAAAAGGATTTCAGTAAGGTCAAAGCAGGTCAGACTAGCCTAACAGAGTACCAGAGGATCTTCCAGTGGGCCCAGATGCATTTATAGGCCCCAAAGGTCCAGCAGAAGACAACCCACTTCGAGCTGACTTTGAAGCCAATCGCTTGCCATTAGGGTCTATGTTTTATGGGTTCATTCACAACTAACCTATTAGACCTTATTGATATGTCCTGGATATTAACAGTTACAATATATAGAGGGTTGGCTTTCATAATTCTTCTGATTGGCCCAAGGAACTCCAGTCTGAAGCTGGTGTTGACTGTTATATAGCTCCAATAATTTATTTATCTTTTTTTGGCAAAGCATTTGATAGAAACTCTATGGGTGGTCTGATGCAAGACAACAACTGGGTGTGATCTGATCTCATGCAGTAACACATGACATGGAAAACCAGTTGGCATCTACAGGTGGATTTCATAAGTCTTGTCAAACAAGCAGAGCATGATGTCCTTTAACGGTATAATAATGTCCTTCAAAGGAATATTTCCTGGTAAACATAACCAAAGTTTATAAATAATCTTGTTCTGTATTTTCTGTGCCTTTAAAGACAATGTTACTAAGTGGGGATTGAAGTTATATGGACTTTCTGGGATATAGGTCTATCTAAATTTTGGTACCACACAGATAAGTAGAAAACTGGGCTTTGGTGCTACAGCGAGGCAGATACAGCGCCTCTCTCAGCAATGCAACTAGTTTCAACTCAGCTCCATCCACTTGGGGGACAAGGACAGCATTGTGTCAGCTACTACAGTTCGTTCTTTTGATTGATGGTCTACGGGAGGTCTGACCACCACTCGTCACGCATTGATGGCCTATCCTATTGTCACTTATTCTTTAGTCGTTATCCATTATTGATTGCCATGTTAAGTAGTTTTGATTCAGGTCAAATAATCACTATGTGTAATGATGGGGGTAGGAAAACAGACAAGTGAGCCCTAATCTACCCGCCACTCAGTCCCTGCCTACTTGCAACGACCCGCCCTAGGCGACGGGGTACAACTGGGCGACGGTCCCTACGCTCAGTAAGTGCACGACAGACAAACAGACAAGGGTACACAAAGCTAAGGGAAATGGGGCAGTTGCCCATGGCAACACCGTGAGCAACAAGAGTGGTGAACGAGCCGAGTCAAAACAGGAGTGTACGAGGTACCAATCGCAGAGCAGGAGAGAAGTGAACAAGCCGAGTCAAACCAGGAGTGTACGAGGTACCAAACGCAGAGCAGGAGAGTAGTCAGTAAGCCAGGGTCAGTATGAAGCAGGGTCAAATAGTTCAGAAGCTGCAGCAGGGCCAGGAAACCAAACGAGAAGAATCACAAGCAAGGAGGAACAGGAAAGGCATGTATAAATAGACAGAGGGCGGGAGCTAGCTCCGTCTGGCCAGGCTGTGATAGGCTCTCCCACTCCTAAGCCTGCCATCCTGAGTGGTGGAAGATGGAGTCAGTCTCACAGACATAGAAGCAGGTGCAGACTGATTACCTACGGGCGTTGACATAGAAGCTGTGCCTGGCAGATCCTTTACAGTACCCCCCTTTTATGAGGGGCCACCGGAACCTTTCTAGGTGGACCTGGTGTATTGGGGAAATGAAGGTGGAACCTCCTGACCAATACCACAGCGTGAACATCCCGGGCGGGTACCCAAGTCCTCTCTTCAGGCCCGTATCCTCTCCAATGGACCAGGTACTGGAGGGAGCCTTGGACCATCTTGCTGTCCACAATCTTGGCCACCTCGAATTCCACCCCCTCAGGGGTGAGAACGGGGACAGGAGGTTTCCTCGAGGGAGCCAAGGACGGGGAGCAGCGTTTAAGGAGGGAGGCATGAAACACGTCGTGTACTCGAAAAGATGGGGGCAACTACAGTCGGAAGGAGACAGGATTGAGGACTTCAATGACCTTGTATGGCCCTATAAACCGGGGAGCAAACTTCTTGGACGGGACCTTAAGGCGCAAGTTCTTAGACGATAGCCACACCAGATCACCGACCATAAACAAGGAGTTAGGAGAACGTCTTCTATCTGCCTGAGTTTTTTGTATGCTCTGGGACGCCTCTAGGTTCTTCTAAACCTGGGCCCAGACTGTGCACAGTTCCCGATGAACGACATCTACCTCGGGATTGTTGGAACTACCAGGTGAAACGGAGGAGAACCGTGGATTAAACCCAAAATTACGGTTATTAAGAGAAAATTCGGCGAGGGGAATGAATGAGACCCAATCATATTGACAGTCAGAGATAAAACACCTTAAATATTGTTCTAGAGACTGATTAGTCCTCTCAGTTTGGCCATTAGTTTCAGGATGGAAGGCAGAGGAGAAGGACAGATCAATCTCCAACTTTTTACAGAAGGCTCTCCAAAACAATGAAACAAATTGTACCCCTCTGTCCGAAACAATATTGACAGGAACCCCATGGAGACGCAGGATGTGTTTGACAAACAAGGTAGCTAACGTCTTAGCATTGGGTAATTTCTTGAGGGGCACAAAGTGGCACATCTTACTGAAGCGGTCTACTACAACCCACACCACCGACTTGCCTTAAGATGGAGGCAAATCGGTGATAAAATCCATGGAGATATGGGTCCAAGGTCTCTGGGAAATGGGCAAAGAACGTAGTAAGCCCACTGGTCGGGACCTGGGAGTCTTGGACCTAGCAC
Organism: Rhinoderma darwinii; assembly: GCF_050947455.1. Classification (NCBI taxonomy): domain Eukaryota; kingdom Metazoa; phylum Chordata; class Amphibia; order Anura; family Rhinodermatidae; genus Rhinoderma; species Rhinoderma darwinii. The sequence goes on from NC_134699.1 coordinate 20,615,311, forward strand.
AAACCTCACAAGCGGCGACGTAGGCCTTAACGTCTTTAGGCAACCCAGGCCACCAATAGTTTCTGGCAATGAGGTGCTTGGTACCCAGGATGCCTGGATGACCAGATAGTGCGGAGTCATGATTTTCCCTAAGTACCCTTAGCCGGAATTGCAGGGGAACAAACAGCTTGTTCTCAGGAAGGTTCCAGGGAGCTGAACCTTGATCAGCCGCAATTTCAGAGACTAAATCAGAATCAATAGAGGAAATGATTATACCTGGAGGCAAAATACAAGCAGGATCTTCCTCCGAAGGAGGGCTGGCCATGAAGCTACGCGACAGTGCATCAGCCTTAATATTTTTAGACCCAGCCCTATAGGTAACCAAAAAGTTGAATCTGGTAAAAAATAACGCCCATCGAGCTTGTCTCGGGTTTAGCCTCCGGGCAGATTCTAGGAAAACCAGATTCTTGTGGTCGGTAAGGACCGTTACCTGGTGCCTAGCCCCCTCCAGGAAGTGGCGTCACTCTTCAAATGCCCATTTAATGGCTAAGAGTTCGCGGTTGCCAATATCATAGTTACTGTTAAGGATCTGCCAGGCACAGCTTCTGTATCCATGCCCATAGGTAATCAGTCTGCACCTGCTTCTATGTCTGTGAGACTGACTCCATCTTCCACCACTCAGGATGGCAGGCTTAGGAGTGGGAGAGCCTATCACAGCCTGGCCAGACGGAGCTAGCTCCCGTCCTCTGTCTATTTATACCTGCCTTTCCTGTTCCTCCTTGCTTGTGATTCTTATCTGTTGGTTTCCTGGCCCTGCTGCAGCTTCTTGAACTACTTGTCCCTGCTTCGTATTGACCCTGGCTTACTGACTACTCTTCTGCTCTGCGTTTGGTACCTCGTACACTCCTGGTTTGACTCGGCTTGTTCACTACTCTCCTGCTCTGCGTTTGGCACCTCATACTCTCCTGGTTTGACTCGGCTCGTACACTACTCTTGTTGCTCACGTTGTTTCCCTTTGTTCTGTGTTTCCTTGTCTGGCTGTCTGTCGTGCACTTACTGAGTGTAGGGACCGTCGCCCAGTTGTACCCCGTCGCCTAGGGTGGGTCGTTGCAAGTAGGCAGGGACTGAGTGGCGGGTAGATTAGGGCTCACTTGTCTGTTTCCCTATCCCTGTCATTACAGTTACTCTCAGTGGGCAAAAACTTCCTGGAGAAGTAGGCACAGGGACGGAGATGGGTGAGGGACCTGGTACCCTGGGACAAGACAGCCCCCACTCCCACCTCGGATGCGTCAACCTCCACGATAAATGGCTCCATTTGGTTGGGCTGAACCAGCACCGGGGCCGAGATAAAGCACTTCTTAAGGACCTCAAAAGCCTGGACAGCCTCAGGAGGACAGTGGAGGAGATCAGCACCTTTGCGAGTGAGGTCCGTAAGAGGCTTAGCGATGACCGAGAAGTTAGCAATAAATCTCCTGTAATAATTAGCGAACCCCAAGAAACACTGTAACGCCTTCAGGGAGGCAGGTTGGACCCATTCCGCCACAGCCTGGACCTTGGCAGGGTCCATGCGGAATTCATGAGGAATGAGGATTTGACCCAAAAATGGTATATCCTGCACCCCAAACACACATTTTTCGGTCTTCGCAAACAGTTTGTTTTCCCGAAGGACCTGGAGCACCTTCCTTACATGCTCAATGTGGGAGGACCAGTCCTTGGAAAACACAAGTATGTCATCAAGGTACACTACAAGAAATACCCCCAGGTAATCTCTTAAAATCTCATTTATGAAATTCTGGAAGACCGCGGGAGCATTACACAACCCAAAGGGCATGACGAGGTATTCGAAATGACCTTCGGGCGTGTTAAACGCAGTCTTCCACTCATCCCCCTCTTTGATGCGGATAAGGTTATACGCCCCCCGTAGATCAAACTTAGAGAACCATTGGGCCCCCTGAACCTGATTAAAGAGATCAGGAATCAAAGGAAGGGGATACTGGTTCCTTACAGTGACCTTATTCAAGTTACGGTAGTCAATGCATGGCCTAAGACCACCATCCTTCTTCCCTACGAAGAAGAAGCCAGCACCTACCGGAGAAGTAGAGGGGCGAATGTAACCCTTGGCCAGGCATTCCTGGATATACTCTCTCATGGCTTCACGTTCGGGACAAGAGAGATTAAATATCCTACACTTAGGGAGCTTAGCTCCTGGTACCAAATCGATAGCGCAATCGTATTCTCTATGAGGAGGTAACACTTCGGAGGCCTCCTTAGAGAAAACATCAGTGAAGTCCTGAACAAACTCAGGTAGCGTGTTCACCTCCTCAGGGAGAGAAATAGAATTAACAGAAAAACATGACGTTAAGCATTCATTACCCCATTTGGTAAGATCCCCAGTATTCCAGTCAAACGTGGGATTATGCAACTGCAACCAGGGAAGGCCTAAAACCAAATCGGACGATAATCCCTGCATCAACAGTACAGAGCACTGCTCCAAATGCATGGAGCCAACAAGGAGTTCAAAAACAGGGGTATGCTGCGTAAAATAACCGTTAGCAAGAGGAGTGGAGTCGATACCCACTAACGGGACAGGTTTAGGCAAATCAATCAAAGGCATAGCTAGAGAGATAGCAAATTCCACAGACATAATATTAGCAGAAGACCCTGAATCCACGAAGGCACTGCCGGTAGCAGACCTACCACCAAAAGAGACCTGAAAGGGAAGCAAGATTTTATTAAGTTTCATATTTACGGGAAATACCTGTGCGCCCAAGTGACCTCCCCGATGATCACTTAGGCGCGGAAGTTTTCCGGCTGCTTATTCTTATGCCTAGGACAGGTGTTCACTTGATGCTTGTCATCCCCACAATAGAAGCAGAGACCATTCTTCCTGCGGAACTCTCAACCTTGTCGGGGGGACACGGAGGCACCGAGTTACCTCCGAGTCTTCCGTGGAAGAGCGAAGCAACGGGACCTCGGGAGGCATCATGGGGGAGTCAGAGGGGAAAACACAAAAACTTTCAAGTTGTCGTTCCCTGAGACGTCGGTCAAGTCGTACCGCTAAAGCCATAACCTGGTCTAGGGAGTCAGAAGAGGGATAGCTAACTAGCAGGTCTTTCAGGGCGTTCGACAGACCCAACCTAAACTGGCACCTTAAGGCAGGGTCATTCCACCGAGAGGCTACGCACCACTTCCTAAAGTCAGAACAATACTCCTCAACAGGTCTCTTACCCCGACGTAAGGTCACCAGCTGACTCTCGGCAAAGGCAGTCCTGTCAGTCTCGTCATAAATGGAGGTGAGCAGAAAAGAGAGCAGAAAAGAAAAGATCAACGGAGGAAAGTTCAGGGGCGTCAGGAGCCAAGGAGAAGGCCTATTCTTGGGGCCCTTCCTGGAGCCGGGACATAATTATACCCACCCGCTGGCTCTCAGAACCTGAGGAGTGGGGCTTTAAGCGAAAATAGAGCCTACAACTCTGCCGAAAGGAGAGAAAAGTCTTCCGGTCCCCTGAGAACCGGTCAGGCAACTTGAGGTGGGGTTCAAGAGGTTAGGTGGGGGGCACTACCATGGTAGCGTCAGGCTGGTTGACCCTCTGAGCCAGGGCCTGGACCAGTAGGGAGAGGCCCTGCATTTGCTGAGCCAGGGTCTCAAGGGGGTCCATAGTAGTGTGAGGGACCAGGGTAGACTAGGTATATGGCTTGTGATTATGTAATGATGGGGGTAGGAAAACAGACAAGTGAGCCCTAATCTACCCGCCACTCAGTACCTGCCTACTTGCAACGACCCGCCCTAGGCGACGGGGTACAACTGGGCGACAGTCCCTACGCTCAGTAAGTGCACGACAGACAAACAGACAAGGGTACACAAAGCTAAGGGAAATGGGGCAGTTGCCCACGGCAACACCGTGAGCAACAAGAGTGGTGAACGAGCCGAGTCAAACCAGGAGTGTACGAGGTACCAAACGCAGAGCCAGGGAGAAGTGAACAAGCCGAGTCAAACCAGGAGTGTACGAGGTACCAAACGCAGAGCAGGAGAGTAGTCAGTAAGCCAGGGTCAGTATGAAGCAGGGTCAAATAGTTCAGATGCTGCAGCAGGGCCAGGAAACCAAACTAGAAGAATCACAAGCAAGGAGGAACAGGAAAGGCAGGTATAAATAGACAGAGGGCCGGAGCTAGCTCCGTCTGGCCAGGCTGTGATAGGCTCTCCCACTCCTAAGCCTGCCATCCTGAGTGGTGGAAGATGGAGTCAGTCTCACAGACATAGAAGCAGGTGCAGACTGATTACCTATGGGTGTTGACATAGAAGCTGTGCCTGGCAGATCCTTTACACTATGTGTAAATGTCCAATCCCATACAACCCCTATAGTGCTAAACTCAATTAAATATTGAAAAGTAATCCCACATAACTAGTTTATAGTGCACATGAGATATGTTGATGATTCTTTTATCCCGCATGTGTTCTTGTCTAAAATAAACTTTAATTGATAATGTCATTTTATATTCATTTTATGAGATGTCAATAAGACCATACAAACAGTTGTACATAGATAACTGTAAAATTACACCGGAAGTGTGATTCCTACCTATAAACTAACTCTGCTTTATTAATAAGAGGTAAAGTAGGTGTTAATGGGGATTCGAATGGAAGGGCACATAGCTTGCAAATGAAAACCTTGTGCTATTACAGTAATGAGTAAGTTAAATGGCAATGAATCACAGCAAGGTCTCAAATCATAAAAATCATTCCTTTGTAATGTGTTTTTTATGTGCGTAACATGCATTGTTTACCGTTTTCTAAACATTGCATACATTAATATGTGTGTTTCATGTTTATTCTGAAATTAGGCCTTCATTGTACCCCCATTACAGTCCCCTTTTTGCACCAGTGATGTCAGAACATTCCTTTCACTCTGTATGTGTATCTTATTTATACATTTTATTGAAAAGAGCTCATTATGTAAGCCAGTGGTGGACATAGACAGCAGAGAGCCCCTGTGCAAGAACAGTATCTCTAACCACAGAGCATCTCCCTTATCATAATGTATCCCCCTTATGTCTCCCCAACAATCCACCAGTAATTGTAAACTTCATTAGCTGAATCCTTCACATGCAATCTAATAGACAGGAGGATACTGCTAGCAACTTTTAGGGTGGTAGAGGGCCCTCTTACTTGCTGGGCCCCTATAGTCCTGAACAGGTTGCACATATGGTATGTCCGCCCCTGATCAAACCATGGTATATAACAGATGTGCATTTTGGTCAAATGTTGGAAGTAGATAGGCTAATTTAACAGTCAGCTTGTTCATAAATAAGTTATACCTAAAGATAGATATAGACCTATTCACATATTCCTTGATCATAGGTTAAACTGAGAGCACATCACATGACCTTTATGTATATTGTCCCTGAAAACCCCTCTATTTAAATTCATATTTTAAGTCTATGCTTTTATTTGCATTTGCGGTTCCATTTCAAAATCATTTGTAACTCAACAGAAACCTTGAGGGAACCCAGGCGGACACGATTATACCTCGGTGGAGTCCTTCGGGCACCATTTGGATACGTCATACGGCCGGTCCGGCACAGCATTGTGACATCCATTATAAATGGAAGCCATTTCGCAGATGTGAACAGAGAATTTTATAGTCCCAGTCCCTATCAATACTGCATACGAATTGCATATAAATTTTACTCCTACTTACTACTGAATCGTGCCAATTCTCCTGGATTTCTCTCTGATCACTACCATCTGAAATATTGTTTTGAGCTGTTTTGGTCTAAGCAAGTTGGAATTTGTACAGAACCATAATATGGTCCTGTGCATAAAGCCTAAAAGTGGTAGAGGTTTACAGGTAGTCCCTTAAAAAAAAGCTTCAAGTGGCATCAGATATAGGAGGGACCACCTGTAAACCTCTACCACATTTAGGCTTTATGCACAGGATAAGCAGCCCATATAATGTTCTTGCACAGGGGCCCTCTGTTGTTGGGGTCCATCACTGATGTACTTATGAAGCAATACATTATTTTATGCCGAGTGGTAAGAACTCCAATACCTGTACTTAAAGCGACCATTCGTTCCCGGGACAACATTTTAAATATGATGGGGTATATAAAGTAATATTACCTGGTGCCCCTCTGCCATTTTAGGATTCCCTCTATGCTGTCCCAAAATGGCTGCAACGCTTCATAGATTACGAGTCAGTGACACGTCTACTATTCTCGATTGGCTCGAGTTGCTCACCTGAGCAGTTCTGTCCAATCCATGAATAGTGTCTTAGACTCAGTCTGAGAAGCGCTGTGGCCACTTTGAGACAGCATAAAGGGGATCTTAAAACGGTGGGTCCATGGCAGAGGGGCACAACTGGGAGGCACCAGGTAATATTACTTCATATACCCCATGATATTTAAAATGCTTTCCTGAGACTGGAGGGTCGCTTTAAGGGAGATCAACTTCTCATTGTCATCTTCATACATTATCGAGGATATTTGTTGTTTTTTTTTTTTAAATAGATTGATACGTCCAGAATGCCGTAATAGAGATTTAAAAAAAATGTCACAACTTATTATATTACATAGGTGAATATAGTCTATTAGTCAGGATAATCCTGTTTTTCTAGGTAGTGAACCAATCCAGAAATCTCTCAAATACTACCAGCTCCTCTGGGCAAACCATGCACAAACCGTGAGCCATGGGAGAGCTATGTAAGAGAGACTGAGTCATCCCATGATTACTTATAATGTACAGGATGATGTCAGGATCAGGAATTACCTGCATAGAACCTCGCCTACCATGGAGTATGGAGATGGTTTACAATGCACATAAAGTGGAGGCCGTCACAAGAGAGATGTCAATTTTTTGCAGAGTAATAAAGAAATCATTGTAAATGAGCACTTGTTGTTCTTATGGTTGGAATTTGGTGAGTGACAATTTATATGCTTGTTTTTCTCTTTACTGTAAGCCAACCACACCAAATTGCAAGGCTTGTAACCCCTTAATGACCAGGCCTAAAAAGATCTTAATGACCAGCTATATTGTTGTTTTTTTTGCCCCGCTGCCTTTGAGCAGTTATAATTTTTTTATTTTTTCATTGATGTGGCTATATGAAGCCTTGTTTTATGCAGGAGAATTTGTTTTATTTTTGGAGGGTAAATTTTTTTTACTGTATACGTTATGTAATTTATTTTTGCGGCGTGAATATAGAAAAAAACGATTTTCGGCATTGTTTTTTTATTATTATTTTTATCCCGTTCATGTTTTACCCTAAATAACCTGTTCAATTAATTCTTCAGGTTATTACGGTCGCGTAGATACCTAATATGTGTATGTTTTTTGTTTTAATGTAATGTATGGGTAATAAAAAAATATTTTATGCAAAATAATGACTTTGTGGACTTTTTTATTTTTATTTTTTTTTAGATATTTTTTTTAAGCCCATGAAGGGATAACTTTATTTACAACTTTATTTTATACTTATAATGTATTAGCAATCTACTCTTTGCTAATATATTACACTGTGCCACTATGACAGTGTGCCCTAACAGCAGGCATACTGAGCAGACAGCCATGGGGTCCTTTCTAAGACCCCAGGGCTAACTTCAGAGGGTTCCCTTAGTCTCCAATCTCGTCACTGGGCTTTCTGGTGGCGCAATCAAAGAGGGGAGTACCCTTTGATCATGCCACAATCATGGACCGCCGTGATCAAAGGGTTAAACAGCAGGGGTCTGATTTTTTTCCGATCCCATTTGTACTCAGAAGGCCTCTCTAAGTTCAGGAGCTGTGGGTTACAACTTCTGTTCAGAGAATAAGCACTCCCAGAAACTTTTGGCTTCGCTGTAGACTGGGGATCTGCACCACACCGTCCACTGCCAAAAGACAGCGGCAGGCGTTATGTGGTAAATATTGGTGTACGAAGTGACATTCAATGATCCGAATTCTAAATACATGCTTTGGTAAATTGCCTACTTATGACACTGCTCTTGGTTATATTATAGTGAAGGCAAAAGGGGCAATTGCCCCAAGGCCTCCAACACACTTTAAGACTGCCCCTATACATAGAGATAGCTGGATCCGGTAAACATTTGGGGATCTTCCAATTATTATGCAATTTGTATGGTTGGCTTATAACTTGTGGGAAAGGGATCGCTGACCAAATTTTTGGCCAATGAGCCTCCACCAACCTTGATTGAGACCTGGCTCCTAGGGTGTGTGTATTTGCTTATGGACATTGGAATATGTTTCAAGTGGGAATGCAAAATGATATAAGTGAATTCTCTGTAAATGTTGGGGAATTTATTAGTACTATGGGTGCATATACTATAGGGGCAGCACATGCAGCTGCTATGAGAAGAAGATACTGTAGCCCATGATAGACATATGTCTCTTTCTTATGAATTGTATGAACGTACACAGGGTTCCACCACCACATTGCTAAATACTTTAGCACAGGGGCTAATGCCACCCATCTCTGCCACTAAGGATAACAAGGGAGTGGGCAATTAACTTTAGGGTGTCTTGTCCTGGAAAGGTGGGGTGTGATGATTTTCAACAAGAGGTACCCCATAGTGATTTTGCCTTTGCCCCTTTGCTCTTTGTACACCGCTGAAAATAATGTTAAATATGTTCAGAGAGTTTTATGATAAAGAATTTAAGAGTGAGAATAGGGAAAATATAAAAGGCCTGTAAGAACTGGACCGAATATGGGGATAAGGGGCTCCTTCTTTTCGGTCATGGTCAAGGGAGAGTCCCAACATGTACAGTTGGTGTATTACACTGTTTATTTACTTGCACAATCCTCCCACCATGCGATGGTGCAAATCCAGATGCCACCCGTCTAAGGGTCCACTAAGTTTTTTTTAAAACAATCCCCTGCTTCTGCACAGGGCACACGAGGGTAGTAATGCCATGTTGCCAACCGCCAACCTTACAGTAAAACACAGTTAACCAAATAAACAGCAATTATTACATGGAAAATACACATGTAGCTCCAACTTGCTCGCCTTCTTTTCCTGCAAAACAAAACATTCAGCAGCAGTACATTTGGCATTGCAACAATTCAAATACAGTGACTGCCGTCCATGGCACTCTCTTCCGGGCACATCTTGCAGGACTTATCTTTACCTTTCTTTAAGGAACATTTCCTGCTTCAGATAAACTTGACAAGCAGCCACATTTTGCTTGCAGACAGTAGTGAATCTTCCATGTACAGTACTCTATTAACCTCAATGGCCCAATTGAATAGATGCAGATGTCCCTACTTTTTGGTCCTCCTGTAATTCTTTAGAGTCCCATCTCAGCCCTTATTATCTGTATTCACTCTTCAACAATTAGAATCAATAGTTGACAATATGGATGATGTCAAGAAGTCCTCCCAGTGAATACAGGAGCTAAGGAAAATATAAGATGCTCTGCGAAGTATTCCTGCAGCTTGCAGCAGGGAGATCAGAAGGATCTTGTTGTGTCCACGGTCGCGGACTACCGGCACGCCGTACTTACCGGCAGCCGTGAACACGGGACTCTAGGAGCTTGTTGGTGTTTCCCTCCTAGGAGACACCAACTCATGTGGCTGCTTCCCCCTGCTTCTAGTGTTTATAGTCCACGGAAGTAAGGGGATTGGTTAGGGAACATTTAGTTTGGTGCGCATGCTGGCCTTTTAAGGCCGGGGATGAGCGGGTGTGCACCAACCAGAATGTTCCCTAACCAATCCCCTTACTTCTTGGACTATATAAAGGGCTCTGCCTTTCCACTCCTTGCCTGAGCGTTGTTGTTGTATTCCCATGTTAGTCTTGCAAATGGTCCCTTAGTTGTATCCTGCTCCCAGTGTTCCCGTATCCTACTACCTGAATCCAGTATCCCGTAACTGTGCTTGTTCCTGAGTTACTTCTAGTGTTGGAGTCATGTTCTCATCTGCCACGTTCCGTGTCATCCGCAACGTGTAGTATCATCTGAACACGTCTGGTATCATCTGCCACGTCTGGTATCATCTGCCACGCCAAGCATTATCTGTGCCATGTGTCTGCTACTCCCAGCGTCTGCCTGAACAATCTCCAGGGTACTCTTACCCTAGAGACTGTTATTGACTGTAGTTGGCCAGCTGCTACTGCGCTACGATGGAGCAGCCTAGTGGGTCCACATAACCCACAGGCGTGACAGATCTGCTGGGTCTATCACAATAACCTAATACTCCTCTGTGGGCTAAAACACACCAGAAACATAAATCTCTCTCCTATCTAGTTTTCTGTAATGTATCGGTGTAAGAGAAATGTATCGTCCTGGAGTCCAGACTCTTTAACTCAGAGGATTGCCTAGACTGGATACACTTGTAGCAAACTCTAAGCTATTATGTCTATGGGTTTTAACCTCTAGATGTCAACAAAATGTTTCAACTCACGGACAGCAAGTAGAGATCTTGAAAATGGGGAGACATCGATTCACCAAATTTAGTAGGAAGTTGCAGAACTCTTTGTTATCCAATGATTGAGCATTATTTACACATCCCTGGGAAACCCTTTTAAAGGGAACCTCTCATATTGAACATGTGTCTGATCTGTGGGCAGCAAGATATAGAGCAGGAGGAGCTGAGCAGATTGATATATAGTTTTCTGGAAAAATATTAATTATCGCTGGGGGAAGCTGCGACTACCAATGTAGCTTTACATGGTGGCAATTCAAATGATGGGTTGTCCATGTAATGCACCAATGCCCGGTAGAGCATAGAGGACAGCGGACTATTATGTCAATATGCCCTAACAGGGTGTATGGTCAGTAATTGTCTTTATTAGATATAATAATAATAATAATAATAATAATAATAATAATAATAATAATAATAATAATAATAATAATAACAATATATATGTTTGAATACAACAAGGCATCTCTGATATATAGTTCATATAAAGTAGACATGACGTGATACAAACATTTCATTATCTGGAGGGATCTTAGTGCGTAGACTTGAAATCATATGCAAGTCAAATAAGACATTAGTATCATAAGTTAAACACAAGTCATGTTTGCCCTGAAGCTTTAATTCTACTAAACAGGCAAGTCGCTCATCTCTTATTTACAGGCTGGCATGTGTGATCATAGACAGGGCATTATAGGACATCTACACACAAGGTCCATACCAATATACAGTAGTCTAAAATATCTTACATGTATGGAGACAATAGAAATACAGAGAGAGATGACCACCCAAAATTGCAGTAAAAATGGTCTACTGGAGGGTGGTCCTCTCAAAGAAGAGGGCCGATATACCTAGGATATAAGGGAAATGAAAATCTGTTAAAGAAAACTCTGGTCTAGATCAGGGGTGGTCTTCTCAAAAAAGTGGTCTTTAGGAGAGATTTCATTGCATTTTGCACAGCTCCGATATATATTGGTATTGCCCAAGGGCAGATATTCTATTCTTTTTAATGAGAGACAAGAATGGCAGCTGTAAACTTAGAAGAAAGGAATTCCTTATGAAAAATTATTCACCATGTGATGTCTACAGAGGGGCCTGAGGTTGTGGTTCATAACTTGGCGACCCCAAAGAGAGAATCTCTGAGTCATGCCCCACCCCCTCGCCCAGCACTAGGCATAACACAGAGTATACATTTTGCCAGACTATTCCTTTAAGCCTGGGTTCCTATGTCTTTATGACTGAATTGAAATGACCATGACTTTACCTTCTTTCACATATAACTTAAGAGGTTAATTTTGTAACAATACGACTTTAAAGAGTAACTACCCTTTCATCAAACTTTTGATATGCCATAGAAACATATCAAAAGTTTGGATCTGTGGGGTTCTGGGTGCTGCGACCACCACTGTTGCTGACTCAACAGAACGGTGCAGAAACACCCAGCTGAGCGCCCTGCACCTTCGGCTGTGATCAGTGCTCCTCGTAAGCCTGAAGACGGCTCTCATACACGTTCTATGTACGCCATCTTCAGCATGACGAGGAGCGCCGATCATAGCTGAAAGAGCAAAGTGCTGAGCAATTTTGGACATTGGTTCTCAAGACCGGATCCCCCACCGATTCAAATTTTGATAAGTCTCCATGACATATCAAACTTTTGATGAAAGTGTGGTTCCCATTCAACAGTTCTACTGTAGATCAGCAGAATTACTAGAACGAGTACTGGAGTACTTCTGGCCCTTTAAATAGTTATCCCATAATAAATTATGATTACCTATGACATGTGTGTGGGCAAAACATACAACTGTCTTCATGTTTGCTATAGAAAAACAGGCAGAGCCTGATCTACACGGCATTGGAATTGGAAATAACTGGACCTTCCCATGAATTGTCTACTAATGTAGAGGCCAGCTACTGTCTACTATGTCACTATTGTTCCTTTATGAACCACTAGACCAGGCGCAGCTCCAGGAATATGTTGGGCCTTGGTCAAACCATCCCTCAGCAAGCACAGGGCATGTTTACCCAGATCACAATGGGCCCTACAATCCCTGTGGGTCCTGGCATCCGCCCAGTATTGCTTAGTCCTGAAGCTGGTCCTGCACGAAACCTTTATGTACTTCCTTGTCATAGAGACTTAGACAAATGCAATCTGTAAATGGAAAAAGCCTAATACAGATATGACCAATTCAGATGACTTTTACTGTAGCGTTAACTCACAATGATACGGTTTTGACCCTAGTACCATGTTGTATTGATGGTGTGAACTCCCTAGTGCCCCAGTACACTATAATATCTAACAGCTGAGAAACCAGGGAGGGATGGCGGGGAATGATTGAATGCCTGCTGGGTACCCAGGGGCACAAACAAGTCATTCTGCCCTGGCCAAGGTAGACACAGGGCTAGGGCAGTAAAATAAATCTTTGCCTTGGATGTAGGAAAGCATACAGTGAAGGAAATAAGTATTTGATCCCTTGCTGATTTTGTAAGTTTGCCCACTGTCAAAGACATGAACAGTCTAGAATTTTTAGGCTAGGTTAATTTTACCAGTGAGAGATAGATTATATAAAAAAAAACAACAGAAAATGTCTTAAATGGTCACCTGTATAAAAGACTCCTGTCCACAGACTCAATTAATCAGTCTGACTCTAACCTCTACAACATGGGCAAGACCAAAGAGCTTTCTAAGGATGTCAGGGACAAGATCATAGACCTGCACAAGGCTGGAATGGGCTACAAAACCATAAGTAAGACGCTGGGTGAGAAGGAGACAACTGTTGGTGCAATAGTAAGAAAATAGAAGACATACAAAATTACTGTCAATTTACATCGATCTGGGGCTCCATGCAAAATCTCACCTCGTGGGGTATCCTTGATCCTGAGGAAGGTGAGAGCTCAGCAGAAAACTACACGGGGGGAACTTGTTAATGATCTCAAGGCAGCTGGGACCACAGTCACCAAGAAAACCATTGGTAACACATTACGCTGTAATGGATTAAAATCCTGCAGTGCTCGCAAGGTCCCCCTGCTCAAGAAGGCACATGTACAGGCCCATCTGAAGTTTGCAAATTAACATCTGGATGATTCTGAGAGTGATTGGGAGAAGGTACTGTGGTCAGATCAGACTAAAATTGAGCTCTTTGGCATTAACTCAACTCGCCGTGTTTGGAGGAAGAGAAATGCTGCCTATGACCCAAAGAACACCGTCCCCACTGTCAAGCATGGAGGTGGAAACATTATGTTTTAGGGGTGTTTCTCTGCTAAGGGCACAGGACTACTTCACCGCATCAATGGGAGAATGGATGGAGCCATGTACCATCAAATCCTGAGTGACAACCTCCTTCCCTCCACCAGAACATTAAAAATGGCTCGTGGCTGGGTCTTCCAGCATGACAATGACCCGAAACATACAGCCAAGGCGACAAAGGAGTGGCTCAAAAAGAAGCACATTAAGGTCATGGAGTGGCCTAGCCAGTCTCCAGACCTTAATCCCATCGAAAACTTATGGAGGGAGCTGAAGATCCGATTTGCCAAGCGACAGCCTCAAAATCTTAATGATTTACAGATGATCTGCAAAGAGGAATGGGCCAAAATTCCATCTAACATGTGTGCAAACCTCATCATCAACTACAAAAAACGTCTGACTGCTGTGCTTGCCAACAAGGGTTTTGCCACCAAGTATTAAGTCTTATTTGCCAAAGGGATCAAATACTTATTTCTCTGTGCACAAGGCAAATAAATATATATAATTTTGACTATATGATTTTCTGTTTTTTTTTTTTAGATATAATCTATCTCTCACTGGTAAAATTAACCTAGCCTAAAAATTCTAGACTGTTCATGTCTTTGACAGTGGGCAAACTTACAAAATCAGCAAGGGATCAAATACTTATTTCCTTCACTGTAGCTACGACTCTATGGGAAGTAATATGGCGGAGTCCCAGACACTCTTTGGGAAACACTTCTCTAACCGTTGATTGGTTTCCAGGGTTTTTTGCCAAAGGACTAATCATAACAGGTAGATTGGGGAAATGTTTATAAAAAAATATTGCATTATGTGAGTTTATATGATCATCTACACCAAAAGGCAAATTTGGAAGTACATTTTTGGGCAAGTACATAAAAATATAGACATGATCGCCCTTGAAACTATGTACTACACATTTCATACTTTTGATACTAAAGACGCTCATACCAACTTTCCTGTGCTGGCTCTCAACGTCAACTCAACAGTGCCCCCCGCTTCCTCTGCCAATGCCCTGAAGGTAAATTCTTTACAACTTCTCTTGACTTACAAAACATCCTGTGTAGGGTTTTATATCCAGCTATGCAGATCTTTTTCTTCAGACTCCAGACACCACATAGCACAATGTGCTTTATATATTTAACCTATTAAGAAACACAGTGCGCAAAACGTATTCTTTCACTTGGGTCCCTACTCGGTAACAGCTTCTTATTCAATTCTACCCTACAAACTCTATAGACGTTTATTGTGAGAGGAAAGAAGAGCATATGGAGAACATGACGACACCACGAAGACAGCATTGATTACTTGCAAGATACGCTTCGACTATTACCACTATACTACTACTACTGTACTACTACTACTCCGACTACTTTCAATACAGCTGTATCATACAGTACAGATCTATATTGAATTAGTAGAAAACGTCTTGAATGATTTAAAAAAAATAAAAAATAACGTAAAACTCCCGGATTAATATTTTTTATTCTAATTTTTTGCTCAGAATAGCCACAATATGTCCTGGTGTACTCATTATGCTGCACTTTGGCTGGTGTGGATGACACACCAACACCAGTGACTCCCTCCATTATGGTGCCGGGTTTTGCCCCCTAGGTCAGAAGGATCGTCTCCACAACCTTTTCCATGTCCCCTGGGCCAATTCCTCACCCCCTTGTTTGATAGAAATGCAGTTCCTCTAGAGAGGGGAGTCCGGCATAGGTTCTTGCCACCCAATACCAGAGGAGGTGACACCAACCAGAACTGTGCCCCCTCTATTCAAGGGCCCTGGAGAAGCCACATGGGTTGGCTTTATGGTACATAACCACTGGTCCCTAGCTGCAGTTTTGATAACTATGTAAAAAAAATGTAGTTAAAAATTATAGTTGAAGAAGCCGGAAGAGTAGACCCAGTTAGATCTCTTTGTCTCCATGCCAGAAATTTTCCATTCCATCACATGGGATATTGCTCATTTATGTTAACCATTGACCCCAATCTCTGCTGCTCAGATGTATATTGGAACAGGCAATGGATTAGACCATATTGCTAAAAAATTGTGCACGCCTAAGCCTTGTCTATGCAATTCGTAAAACCCCTCCAAATACAATATTTGCAAAAGAGCCCTGAAGCCCATTGACATAAGAATTGCTATAAAAACTATAGACCATGTTGTGATGTTAAAAATCTCTTTAAGAATCCACGGATGATAGACGTGATGCATGTAGTAAACAACAAACTATCTGATGACATGTGCAATAAAATCTAAATGTGTCACATGACAATTGTTGCACGTTACACATGTGTTATAGAGTAGTGCCCAAACAACTCAAGTTTCTCCAATAAATCCTGAATGTAAGGATATCATAAAAATGTCACGGTTTAATCACCCGATCTACCCAGTAATTACCCCATGGCTCCGATGGATATCAGAATGTCCTAATGTAAACAGCCTAGTAAAGAATCTGAAGTTATATACAGTACATGTTCAGTATAGCATGTGCATTACTTTTCCAGTGGTAGAACTATTCTCAGACCTAGCGGTTTTATCCTAAAGAAGGCAAAACAAGAAGCTGTAGTCAATTTTACCTGACCGAAAAAACAATTCCCTCTTGAGCTCACAAGGCATAACGATATTTCATTGTCTTAGTGTAAAGAACCTTCTCCTATATCAATGATGAAATTGCCTTTCGTCCATATGTAAATGATGTCTGGGAATCAATAGTTCATGTGCAAATTTTTTGTATTGACCTTGTATTTATTTATACTTCGTAATAGGATACCCTTTAAGGTGTCTTTTTTAAAAAGCTAGACTAACCCCCGGTGAAGGAAACCTTTCCAAACCCATTTATTTATTATCCTATTTCCCTGCCTTGCTCGTACCAAAAGTCCCCCCCCCCCCCACAACTTCACTTTACAGCTGATGGCTGCAGCCCATAGTTTTTAGCTGCCCTTCTGGGTCTCCTTAGTGACCCCTCGATGCATCACTGGCAGCCAGGGGCATTGCTACGGTCTTAAAAGATCAGGGGCATAATTCCCAAGACCTATATCTTGCCACCCCCCAAAAAAATATCTATCTAGCTGTCTGTCTCTAGATCTATCTATCTATCTATCTATCTATCTATCTATCTATCTATCTATCTATCTATCTATCTATCTATCTATCTATCTATCTATCGATCTATCGATCTATCGATCTATCTATCGATCTATCGATCTATCTATCTATCTGAGACAGCATATCTATAAGACTACGACCCCGTATAGCTATGCCACTGCATATTATCATATTATTAGATACAGCGGCTCAGGAGACAGTAACACCCATGATATAATTAGATACATTGGCTCAGCAGACAATATGAAACATGACAGGCTTAGATACAGGGACCAGCAGAGAGTATCACATATGATAGGCATAGATACACGGTCCAGCAGACAGTATCACACATGATAGGCTTAGCTACAGGGCCCAGCAGAGAGTATCACACATGATCAGGGCCGGCCCTAGGATAGATGGCGCCCTGTGCGAAATGATCTTTCGGTGCCCCACCACATCATTAAAAATGCCCCATAAAAGAATTATAATGCCCCCATACAGTATAATAATAATATTTAATAATATAATATATTACAGCCCCTTCAAGGACACAGTATTTTGTCCTCTAGTTGTGCCCACAGTATTATGCCACCTGTAGTACCCCTACACAGTATAATGTCCGCTTAGTGGCCTCCACCAAGTATAGTGCCCCCTGTAGATTTTGCCATATAGCCTCCCTGTAGACAGTGCCATAATCCCCCACCTCCTTTTTGTAGATCGTGCCATACAGCCCCCCCACCTCCCCCTTGTAGACAGTGCCATAAAGTCCCCCACCTCCCTCTTGTAGACAGTGCCATGAAGTCCCCCACCTCCCCCTTGTAGACAGTGCCATACAGTCTCCCACCTCCCCCTTGTAGACAGTGCCCCCAAACAAAAACAAAAATTGTACTCACCTAGGCCCCGTTCCCATGACAAACTGAGCTGCTCCACGACGGGATCCTGTAGCCTAGTACAGAGTTTCCAAACCTTTTCGGACTCGAGGCAGCACTGGAAAAAAAAAATTTCCTCAGGGCCCCCCTACCAAAACTTGTTCGAGAAAGACAGAAAACGGCTAAGAACAAGCACTACACAAAAATCTGTCTCAAAATTCCTTCAGCAACTGACTGCGTTGTTTGACCCTTTTTTTGTGTTTTTTCTTAAGCCGTTGAAGCGGATGCAAAAGACGCAGGAAAAAAAGCTCCAAACGGGCACCGCAGGAATTTTCTGCCTCCTATTAATTTCAATTGGAGGTCAGAGGCGGAAACCACTTGAAGACCATCAGCTCACAGTAAAATGACCATCAGCCCCCCACTCACAGTAAAATGACCATCAGCCCATCACAGTAGCACAACACAGCCCCTTGTAGGTAGCACCAGACAGCCCCCTTGCAGGTAGCGCCAGACAGCCCCCTTGTGTGTATCGCCAGACAGCCCTCTTGTGGGTAGCGCCACACAGCCCCCTGTAAAGAGCGCCACGCAGCCCCCTGTAGGGAGTGCCACACAGCCTCCTGTAAAGAGCGCCACACAGCCCCCTGAAGAGTGCGCCACACAGCCCCCTGTAGGGAGTGCCGCACAGCCCCCTGGTCGGAAGTGCCGAACAGCACCCTGCTATGGAGTGCCGCACAGCACCCTGGTAGGGAGTGCCGCACAGCACCCTGGTAGGGAGTGCCGCACAGACCCCTGGTAGGGAGTGCCGCACAGACCCCTGGTAGGGAGTGCCGGACAGACCCCTGGTAGGGAGTGCCGCACAGACCCCTGGTAGGGAGTGCTGCACAGACCCCTGGTAGGGAGTGCCGCACAGACCACAGCCCCCTGGTTGGTAGTGCCCCACAGCCCATAGCCCCCTGGTTGGTAGTACCCCACAGCCCACAGCCCCCTGGTTGGTAGTGCCACACAGCCCCCTGGTTGGTAGTACCCCACAGCCCTCTTGTTGTATGTGCCGTATTCCATCTCTGTATGTGTCGTTAATCTACACATACAGAGATGGAAAAAAAAATGGCAGCCCCCATAGAGAAGTAAAAAGTAGAACAAAGTAAAAAGTAGAACACAAGATTATAAATAAATAAAATTTATGTTATTATCATATTAAAAGCAATATGATAAAACAAAATACATTTCATGACACCTTCCCTTTAAATATTCTACTTAGTTTTGTGCCATTAACATAAACTGATACTTTATATTCCATGCACAAGGTCAGTAATAAAAAATACAAAATAAACATAAAAAGGGTTGTACGTATCTACCTCTTCGGGATAGTTTTTTCTATTGTATAAGATGTTGATATCATAAACACAGCTGCATGTATAAAGTAAGGATAGCAATATGCAGTAACATGCTCCATACTATTAGAGGATTTAGAATATAAATTATAATAGTACGGCTTATTACATGTCCTCTACAGACCCAGGGAAAACCCATATACTTCTGCATTTCGACCGAAAACAACACAGTCAACTAAGGGTGGTAGAGGGAACCGGGATTCAGTTGACCAGCCCATCATGACAGACTACCCTACATATAATAACCATACATTTTCCGCCATCATGTAAAATTGAAGCCACTGTCATAACCATAAATACATTACAATTACTTGTAAAGGGACTCTTAGATAAAGCAACTTGAATAGTTAACCATCAAGTCTCCCTGGGGTATGTTCTACGCAGGTATATCCTTAGAGAATAAGGCAACACTCCCTCATCATCTCTTCATTTTCCTTTCAGTGACTTGAGAAGGTCATAATCCAGAAAGCCCCAAAATTTACTTAAGTACTCTTTTAGGTCATGAGCTGGCAGAATTTTTACAAAACTACGTGGGATGTTAAATTTCTTCTGCCTGGGTGCTAAATACTGTTTAATGGTTGCCAAGAGGACGACGAAAAATGCCAGGCAAGAAGACAACGAAAAAGAGCCATCATTAGGGTCAGTGTTTCTATTAGTCAGGGCTCTAGAGTTGGAGTCAAAGTCAGTAATGGGTGGAATCAGAATCCATAGAAATGTACAAACTCCAACTTCAGATTCAAAAATCAAAAATATAAAATTTAATGTTTTATTAACCCCTTCCCGCCGCAGCCATTTTTCAGATTTTAATTTTCGTTTTTTCCTCCCCACCTTCCAAAAGCCATAACTTTTTTATTTTTCCGTCGATATAGTCCTATGAGGGCTTGATTTTTGCGAGACGAGTTGTAGTTTTTCGTAGCACCATTTATTGGGCCATATAATGTACTAGGAAATGGGGAAAAAAAATATTTGAGAAAAATGAAAAAACAGTGATTCCTCCATTGTTTTTTGCGCTTCGTTTTTACGGAATTCAATGTGCAATTAAAACAACATTCTGTGGGTCACTATAATTACGGCGATACTAAATATATATAGTTTTTTCTATATTTTACTACTTTTACAAGTAAAATCCTAAGTGTAAATTTTTTTATTTATTTTGTGTCGCCAAATTCTGAGAGCCATACGTTTTTTATTTTCCCATCGATTAAGTGGTATGAGGGCTTATTTTTTGCGGGGTAAGCTGTAGTTTTTAATGATACCATTTTGGGGTACATGCAACATTTTGATCACTTTTTATTTCATTTTTTTGTGGGAGAAGAGGTGACCAAAAAATAGCGATTCTGGCGTTTCCAATTTTATTTTTTTTACGGCGTACATCGTGCCAGTTAAATAATGACATATTGTAATAGTTCAGACTTTTACGGACGCGGTGATACCAATTATGTTTATTTTTATTTTTTTTTACTATGCTCTAGGGGGAAAATGGGAAAAGGGTTTTTGAACTTTTAATATTGCTTGCTCTATATTCTGCAATACTAATGTATTGCAGTATATTGTGATTCTGACAGGCTTCTATTATGCCCTGCCGGAGGCACAAAGATGGCGGACCTGGGGGCCTTCATTAGGCCACCAAGCAGCCATAGCAACAATCGCCGCCCCGCGATTGCATTGCGGTGAGCTGTTAGAGGGCGTCGCCCCCCTCTTTCTAACGATTTAAATGCTGCGGTCGCTATTGACCGCGGCATTTAACGAGTTAAATGAGCGGGATCGCGCTCGAGCACGATGCCGCTCGTTACTCTGAAGTTTCGGCTGTAACATACAGCCGACACCCGCATTGTATGGAGCGGGTTTACTCCGTGAGCCCGTTCCATACTTCCCCTACCCGACTTTGGCGTATGGATTCGTCAAATGTCGGGAAGGGGTTAATATTGTATTATTTATGAAATGCGCAGTGTGTTGCATTTACAAGTTTTTGTTCAGAAATTGTATTTCAATGGATATATTTTATGTTCTTATCAGCCTGATTGTATACA
The DNA here is from genome assembly GCF_050947455.1 of Rhinoderma darwinii. Lineage (NCBI taxonomy): Eukaryota > Metazoa > Chordata > Amphibia > Anura > Rhinodermatidae > Rhinoderma > Rhinoderma darwinii. Next base: position 20,636,315 of record NC_134699.1, read on the forward strand.
TGATAGTGGTGATGAAGAGCCTGAAGTTACCATTTTACGGCAAAATAAATTTGGTCCTACTAAATATTATACATAAGCCATTTATAAAGCTGACGGAGCTGGAAACAAAGTCAGACAGTGGAAATATAGAGGAGTTATGCCTTATTCACACGAACGTGTGACGACTGACTTTTTTTCTTAACGTCCGTCCCACGGCTGCATTAAAATGAATGTACTATTATGGGGCTATTGATGTTTTTTTTAACGGACTATGTGAACGACTTGTGAAAAAATCGGACATGTCCTATTTTTGTCAGTCTTCATGGACCTCTCAATAGACGTAAGTCTCTGTGAAAACGGGTCCCCCACGGATGCAAATCGGCCGTGAAAAATTGCCTTTTTTCACAGCCGATTTGACACCCGTTTGTGGGAATAAGCCGTTAGAATAGCCCGGCTATTGGCAATCCTTCAACCAAATTCATGTAACATTCTTCTGTACATTGTCTATCAGTAGATAAACCACTTGAATGTTAGTTGTAGTAGAGAAGGAGTTAACCCCTCAAGACAGTGTAAATATACTCTAGAGTCTGGAGAGCTGCAGCTGAGATATTTGTAATAGACTTCTCGGAGTACTCTGCGGTGAGGATACTCGCACATGAAGTTGGAAACTTGGCAGATCAGCCTCCACCTCTGACACACCTTGTTGGTATAATATGAATGAGGGTTAAAAAAAAAAAAAAGGAGCGAGTTGTTATTCAAAATAATAACACCAAGGTGCAGGATTGAGCAATGAGAAACGTACTTAATGAGATGACACAACCCTATTTGCCTTGCTAGGCAACTCCCACTCTGAAAGACATAAAGTAGACTAGCAAAGATACTCTTCTGCTACAGAGCAGCCGTGCGGATGAGAGTTGATGTTTGTTAAAGGTCCTCAGCTGATGTGATCATGAGCCACTACACTAGCAGCTTCCTATCATCGTCCCCCTCAGTTAACGGAGGCCTAGATGGGTCCTACAGCTCCTCATCATACAGTATTAGTGGTGGAAATCCGGTCTCAATATCCAAATCCAGCTCCATTTCTTCTGGGATTGGAAGCTATAACTTTTCCAAGGATTATGGGGAACGTCTACTGTCCAACAATGGCAAGGAGACAATGATGAATCTAAATGATCGCCTTGCTTCGTACCTGGAGAAGGTTCGCTCCCTTGAGGAAGCCAATGCCGATTTGGAGAATAAAATCCAGGAGTGGCATAAAAAGAGGTCGCAGACCAAGAAAAGAGACTACAGTGCGTATGAGAAGACCATTGCAGAACTTCAGTCCCAGGTATGAGATGTAAAATGTTTCTTTATAATATCTCATAGTCTCTTGACTGGATTAGTGGGCCTCCATGGCATAACGAATGGTACTAAACTGGGTCATATAAGTACATAAAAAACCATAAAAGTGGGAAAAAGATCCCCACTAAATATGTTATCATCTTCTGTCAGGCTATTAACTGTTTAGATATTGATATAAAGTTCATGTGTCACTACATAACTAGGCAAAATAGCAATTTAGGTGTCTAGGAAAGCTTGGGTAACAACATATGCGGAAGAGGTAATGGTGTCCAGATCAGTTTTCACCCAGATTCCCAAGAAACAGACATACTGTACCTTATATATACTGAATAGAAAAGAACTGTATTTAATGGTGTTTTAATAGCTTCATATAGCTTCTTCTTGTAAGATGCCTCCTCAACATCACCCACTGTGATGTGTTGTTGTGTCTGATCGCCTCACTATGCGCACAATGACGTATTCTTAACTCCCTTATATTGGTTAATCCCTTAAAATGTGAAAGCTTCTATCACAATCTGTCTCTCTTCTCTCATCCTTTCATCTTTCCTAGGCTCTTCCATAATCCATAGGTTCCAGCGGTCCTATCATCACAGATTACATATGCTTAAGTATAGATTTCCTATAGGGACAATAGAATTTGTTCTTGGGATTTATAAGATCTCGTCATTGATATGGAATATAGATGTCGAGTTGTAAAAAACAAAACTATTTATAGATTTATCTTTGTCTGGGGAGGCTGGGTGACAACCAATATGACCGCCATTTCAATTCCTAAAAGGGTTGTCATCCAGTCTGTGACATGAAACTGAAAGGGGTTGTGTGCTTTCAACAATTCCAACTTGTTAGACAGGTCCCTTGACAGTAAGCTGATCACAAAGTGTCCCTCTGCTGAGACCCTCAGCGATCAGATGTAATCTGTGTAGAAATATTGCAATAATTGTTCAATTTCCCTGCAGCGCCACCACAGGGGATATTAAGCATTACACAGTGTCCATTCAAATCAATTAGTTGTCTGTGTATTGCAGGACAGGACAGGTCCTCGAGAGAGAGAGAGAAAGAGAGAGTGAGAGACGCTCTTTATAACTGCTCTCCACCCAAGAGATCCTGAACAGAGGACCCCCTCTATTAATTCTCTAGTAGGGTATATGAAAATGGGTTTTCTAAACTGGACAACCGTTTTAAGAGCAGAACTAGTAGGCGCTAATTGTGTCCACTAAAAGTCACCCAAACTGTCAGCCAGGGGCCTACAACACAGTTTTCCACATATGTTATTGAGATATGAAGCAGACCCTTTACTAGTCATTTTGACCCAAGAGCAGCTCCAACACCGTACTAACTACTCTTCTGGTATTACTCTCTGGCCTGGGTCACACATCCTGGTTGCGGTATGGTCCATCAAACTTGCATTCAGCATTTTATTTTTAGCCAAACCATAATCAGATACAATCAGGGTTTTGTATCGGTATGACGTAGGCCCCTGGGCTTGAAGAGCATCCTAAGAATTCTGTTAGTTAAAGCAGCCTGCCATAGTATCAGACATGCATTATATTACATAGAAACTGCATATTGTGATTGATTTCTTTGGAAAGACAAGTGTAAACCCCAAGTTGAACACCGAGAGACCATATTGGAAATACTATTTGTACTCACTAGACTTAGTAATATCTATAGCATATAAGATCCATCCTTAGGCCTCATGCACAAGACCATATTCTGATCTGTTTTGTACAAACCCATAATACAGCACCCGTAGAAATCTATGGGCCCATATTTTACCTCTGTAGCGTCTACTATGATTTCATATAGAGCTACAGATGTGTCCCTCCTTAACCTATATCTAAAACCGACATATCCTGAGATATATGGTGCGAGATGTTAAAACAAAAGACGTATACATCTGATGGATGCCTCCAATAGAAATCATCCATCAGCCATCCATTACCCATAGACTCCCATGCAAAAAAAGTGTACGTTTAGCATATACGTTTTTTTTATTGGATGGCTGTGATGAATGACTAATGGATTCCATCCATCGCCAATAGACTCCCGTGTTTACAAAAACATATAGACTATTTTACTGGATGACATGAGATTGTATTGATTTGGTAGCATCCCATATTATATAGGTATTCTCACAGGAAGGATTTATTTTAGAGAAGAAACTGTGTTATACGAAGGGACCATACAGGACCAGACGGATTGTCTACAGAGCCATAAAACGGAACCATAGGGACTCTAGGTGCCACCATAGAGACTCCGTTCACACAGGATTGCCATGTGCATGAGACCTTACTTTTGATCTCCATATCCTTTGTGGGATCTTCTATGTTCATGTGTTACAAATCTAATTAAAGGAAAATAATTTCACCAATAAACACATAGTCTAACCTGCACCTCTAAATATTACAATGTAATCTTCACTGAAAGATTCAGAGACATAAAACTTGAAGACAGGATAGAATGGATAAATATAGGACATCTACTTACAGGTAAAACAGAGTCTGATCAGTATGGCCAATGATGGGTGTTCTTCTCAAAACTGTAAACACATAATTAACATCTTCTATGGGAGCTATGCTTTAGAAAGGTGACAATGTTCATAAATAGAAAAGTAATGTCTAATATACATCATAAATAAAGCATTCATTATCGATTACAATGATTAATAAAATGACACCCTGTATTATGGCGCCCATAAACATGATTAAACATCCTTTGTAGTTCTATGCAGTAAATTAATTAGTCACTTCACAAAACAGTTGCATGTTACATAAAATGACAACCTAAAGTACACAAAAAACATAGCAAACTAATAAATGCATGAATTATCTTCTTAATCCTCAAATTAATAATGAGGATAACATAGGTTGATCATCTCATCAACCATTATCAATATTGCTTCGTATTATCATGTGTCAAGGAAGCCAGGGTGGGACAAATAGGTTCTTCAACTTTAATGCCTAACTTAGGATTGATCTATAGTCGTGTTTTACAAAAGTGTGGGTTTTTTATTAGGATCCATGTCTGAAAAAAAATATACTGTGCATCTAGAAATAAATGTCCTTATGTTGAGGACCAGTAATGGTCATGAATATGGAGCTCATCTGGATGGCCTTTAAATAGCTTTGTTCCCTCTGGTATGTGCTACTTCTCATCAGGTAACATGGTAATACCTTCATGTTCCCATGGATGGTGGGAAGGCCACACTAGCCATTTCAATTCCAGAGACCCTAGCTGTGGGACCAATTCTTCACACACCTTAAGAGGGTGATTTAGAACATGTTAACATACTTCTGTTTTCCAAGTTTGGATCATAAAGTGACCTTACAGAGGCAAATGTTCAAATGACAGCTAGAATATAAGTATACACAGTGATAAATATTACTAGATATATCTCAGGTGACCTACTGTGGTCTATGTTTGTGGTCTAGTAGATCAGAACTTGCAAAATGAGCCAACTTGGACATGTCATTGCTTCAAAATGCCTTAATCCCTCTCACAGTTCTGGAGAACCCCGGGTAGCCAGAAGAAGTATTTCAAAGACATTACTAGAATATGTATCAAAAGAACATACCAAAAATCTTTAACTCGGAATCCCTTGTTTGGATGCACATAATCCCACTTCCAAACTGACCACCACTCTAAAAAAGCTGACAAAAGGTTTTGATGGAAGAAGAGTCCGGAATTCCATAATCAGCTCTTGTACTCATTGTTCTGAGATGTGAAGTCAAGGATTGTGCTCCTCAGCCTTATCTTAATGCCTATGTTAAGTTTTTCTTATTTTTCGTGACCACCAATTAGGTTATCTTCCCCTATCCCTTTCCTACTATCAGATCCTAATGATGTTGGATACCTAAAATGATCATAAGAGGTTTGATCTTTCTCTGCTGCAGAACCTGATCCCGTTTCTCTTATCCATACTCCATGTTCAGTAGTAAGACCACAATATAGGTCAGAGGTCCACAAATTGGCATTTATAGAATAAACAATGTACTACAACCATGTTCAATTACTGATGTCAAATATTTATCACCTGGAACAATCTCCCAGTCATGAAAACATATTTGTGTAGATGATATACCTGATGGGCAACCTAGAAGAATACCTACATTCGCAAGATATCTAGTTAACATTATACTTGCGACAAAAATCTTTAGTAGAGTATCTGAATTACTGGGATTCCCCCAAGTTTATCGGAATGTGTTCAGACGGTCGTTTCCAAAAAAATGTCCGAAATGTAACCGTTCACAAATGTCTATAGTTCTTTGTGTGTGTGAAAGTTCCCTTAATGGGGATGTAATTTCAGATGCACAGAAAGAAGAAATTCATAGAACATAATCCAGCACCATGGTATCGTGTTGACATAACTTCTTGATTTTCATACCCAGACAATAACTTCTGCTCCAGGCAGACGGCTAGAGAACGTATGTTTACAGTGGGAAAATTAATGAAGAAAACATTACTCTTACATCATAAGACCTCATGTACATGGTCATATTTTGGATCTGTAATACGGCACTCACGGATTTCTATAGGCCCATACACGAAGGTTTATGCATGCCGTATTACAGAGAGTATTCTAGAGCAGAATACAGTGTCTTGCCAAGGTCCCATATAGTGACGCATAGAATGCTTATGGATCCTTAAAGGGGTTGTCCAGGCTGAGAAAAACATGACTGTTTTCTTTCAGAAACAGTTCCCCACCTGTCCATGATTTGAGCCTGGTATTGCAGCTTAACTCCATTGAACTGAATAAGACTGAGCTGCAATACAGCACACAACCTGTTGATAATTGTGGCACTGTTTATGGAAGAAAACAGCCATGTATTTCCAATCCTGGACAACTCTTTTAATCCAACCCCTTAGGAACTCAATGTAGAGGGTCTGTGCACAAGGCTTCACTGTGTGCTAGAGATCTAAGACTCATTACTAATTATTTCATTACCTTATAGTTATACTTAGCTAAATATTTAGGCATGCTATATTTGCAGCCAGAGCAGCTGTAGACAAGGGGGCCCAATGTCAATCTAAAAGCAGCTAGCTGTTTCCTACTGTCAATTAGATTGCATGTAAGAGGCCGAGCTAATAAATTTCATGGCTTACAATTACTGGTAGATTGTTAGAGAGTCATAAGGGAGTTCTGTATGATGAGTTATTGGGGAGCCAGGGGCCAATATTATGTTGTACAGGGGCCCTCTGCTGTCTGTGTTCACCATTGTTAAAGGGGTTGTCCAGGCATGGGGCAGGTTTTTTAACTGATGACCTAGCCACAGGATAGGTCATCAGTATATGATTGGTGGGGGTCCAACACCCAGACCCCGCACCGATCAGCTGCCTCCGAGTGCCGGAAGCAATGCAGGTTCGCTACCATAAGCAGAAGGCTGCAGTCACTGTATAGCAGCCGTAAATAAGAGCAGAGCTGCAGTAACCCAGCACGACCGCTATACAGTGACTGGAGCCTTCTGCTTCCGGCAACGACCCTGCATAGCTTCCAACACCAGGAGACAGTTGGACCAGCTGTGCGGTGTGGGGTCCGGATGTCGGATCCCCACCGATCAAATACTGATGACCTATCCTGTGGATAGGTCATCAGTATAAAAACAGCCCTCAAATTGGACAACTCCTCTAAGCTTTATAGGACTATAGGGTATATACGCATATAGGGTCAAATTATTGGGTTACCTTGACTAGCATTTAGCAGGTTCATCAGATAAGCATCTATGTCTATGTAGAGATGAGCAAATACGGGAAAATTCGGCCACTTGGCCAACGGAGCCGTATTTATCACATATAAGCCAATGAAGGTTGAAATACAATCTGTTTCACCATGAGGAGTAACTCAAAGCTCTTGAGCCCCAAAGTAAAAGCTGTAACAAGGACCCAGAACCCTCAGGCACCAGAGCCTAGGTGCCACTGCTACGTCTGCACACCCTATACCAACGCCCCTGTTTTTTTACCATATTACAATATGGCTACAGGGGTGGAGGTAGAGAAGATAAGGTGAGTGCTTTCACAGATTGAATTGCTGACCTTACTTAGCATTGTACTGTTGCCCTTCTCAGATTCAGACCTATCCCCAAGTAGCAATGCTAACCCTTAAGCTGTTGGTCTAAGACATTTGGGAGAGCCCTGAATATGTGCATATGACTGCTTTGTCATAGCTTTTAATGCATACTGCTTCAGGGATAGAATCTTGTAGATTAGCCCGTCTTTGTTGAAAGAATACTTAGCCCAGCCTAATTAAGTAATAAAAAAGTATATGAATTATTGTATCGAGCTGTACATACGAGAGATGCGTACGGTATGATCCAGCCCATAGTGGAATGTTGTTAAACACTCAGCATTCCCTGGTGTTACCACATACATATATAGGCTGACCGTGCCTTGTAATTACCCTAATTGTATACACTTCTAGAAGGCTAAAAAAGAAGATTTATCATAATTACCCTTTTATGAGTTTGTGAACTGTAGTTTTGTTGTTTATAGGCTCTCATGGATTAAACTTTAGCTATAGTACAAAAAACAGCAGAAGTCAAGGCCCCATTGGGATCTAATACTAAGCTACTACCATTAATTTGCACGATAAAGCAGCTTAGAATAATTCCACAAATTCAATTTAAATAATTTCACTAATTTCACAATTTCCAATTGTCTCCTTTAAATCACAACTAAATCTAAACTAAAAAGTCCAAGTCAAGTCTTCAGTTTTTTGGAAGAGTTTACTGTAACAAGATACAGATGACGCAAACACGTAATGTGTTAGTGTATTAATTTTGAGTATGCATTGATTTTGATTTGTACACTTGAGATTTGTAAAATTGCTCCATGATATCAAAGTTTTAGAACTCACCAAAGGGTCACTCAAGTCTATAAAAGGTAGGTTGCTCTCAATGTTTTGTGATTCATATAGGCCATAAGGTAATGTTGGGCAAGCAACCAAGGAAGTGGGATAAAATAAGAAGATGAAGAGACAAACCGAGATCTAAAGAAGAGTAAGGCCTACCAATGGGAGCAAAATAGGCAAAAGTGGTCCATTTTTCCCTAACAGGCCTAGGCTCTTCATATATTTTGTCATGTTCCACCACTTGTCAAGTAATTTAAAGCTTGGCTGTAGATTTATAGTGGTAACAATTGAAAAATGAGTCTACCCATCTTTCCGCTACCTTGGGTGGCATAGCTATAAGCTTATCGTCGAAAAGGATAGAGAAGTTCCTTGTGAACCAGGCCATGAACCTAGAGGAGGCTTATGAGGTTGTTTCCGAATGCTGCTTTTGGTTCTTTAGGAGATATTTCTCAACCCACCTCTCGAAATCTCTGAAAACCCTAGACTTATTGCTCCCATGAGTAGTAGTAGCAGTAGACTTGTCGGTACCCCATGATACATATGGTGTCGTTTTATAGTGGTAGGCAGGCTGGACTTGTAGATGGAGTGTTTAGTTGTGCAGTCTGGACCTCTTTAGTGTTTCCAAATTGTGCAAATGTGGTTTCTTCATGGACTTAAAATGGATAGAAACGGAGGTGATAAACATGTTCCATCATAACTGACCAGATTGACCTCAGAATTGTGCACCGTGGTCCATGGTCACCTTAAATTGCAGACAGAAATGTTAATTTCGGCATTGCTAACTCTGCAGGTAGTCTACCTCATACCGTTGGCTGGTTGAGGCATTCAGCTTATTCTTTCTGTTGCTCACTGTCACGACATGTCTGGAGCTTGCTACTCAGGTAATTATAATCATTTCAATGGCATGACGGAGTTGATTCTGATGTAAGCATCATTTTATTTTTTTCATAAACAATGTGCAGGCAATCTGGGGAAATTGTGCCAAACGTGACTTTCTCAGTAATTGAATTTTTCAGTTGACTTCTGACGCCAGTCAAGTGAAGTCATTCAAATGACTGGATGAATGAGACAGCTTTTTGGGTGCATCTCTTGATGAGTGACAGTAGGTATGTAAACAACTGGATGACTGGACACAATAATAGTATACGTTATTGACAGGCTTTGGAGCAATACAAATGTAGAAGTGCATTTGGAAAAAAAACGGTGTCGGACTGGCCAAACAGAAGAAACTGTTGTAAGGACCAACCACAAAGACCCAGGTCATATATCTAATTAATAAATCCCAAATTCAACCCAATAGAAGCAGAAAATGATAGGGTCTAAATCCTCTTAGAATGGGGTTGTCTACTGCTAGACCTTTAGTCTCATTACTATGCCCTGCTGGAGGATACTCTGGCACTGTGGAGGGGCCACAGGACTCACAATAGGGGAGATTTAAAAAACTAGTGCAGAGGCAAAATAGAGCAGTTGTTCATAGTAACCAACCAGATTCCAGACGTTATGTTTTAGAATTTCTCTACCAAATGAACATAGCGATCTGATTGGCTGCTATTAGTAGCTTAAATAATACCATCTTAATATCAATGTACATGGATGTAGCTCAATCATCTCATTTATATATTTTACCCTGGGATGTATATAGTCGACAGTTTTGGTTTTTATTTATTATGTTATTTTGTGATCACAACGGGATTATTGTGGTTGGAGGGAGTCTCCCTGGCCGCACTCATGAGACATCAGAGGCATCGTGAGGTAACCTAAGCCAGTAGTCTTCTAAACACGGAAGAGGAAGTAAATGTATGTCTAGACCCAATATACCTCACCGTGGATTATTTCGATTTGTTTGGAGACAAGTTAGACGCCTACCTTTTACTTTTTACATTTTTATTGCAAGGTTTTGTTTTCTCACTTACAGGTAAACACTGTTAATAGTTTTACCTCGTTAAAATAGTTTTACTTTCGTTAAAATAGTCACCAAAAACTAAGTTGACCCGCAGCGATCAGTTGTAAGCTCTGGGTAAACTTGTCAGAAAGTGTTTAATTCTCCTGTAGCGCCACCACATGGGAAATTAGGGATTTAATTGAGCCCACTGGAATCCATAGAGAGAGGCACTCTTTGTAGCCACTGTCTGCAATGACTTATTGACAGAGCATCTGAATGATGGACTCCCCTCTAATTACCCAACATGCTCGAATTGTTTTTCTAAACCCGACAACTCCTTTTTAATAGGGTTTTTAATACCTGTCTTCATAGAACAGGTTTTTGTGATATTTCGACTCCTAATTAAAGAGGCTCTGTCACCACATTATAAGTGGCCTATATTGTACATAATATGAGCGGCGCTGTAATGTAGATTACAGCAGGTTTTTTTTTTTTAGAAAAACAATCATTTTTGACGAAGTTATGACCTATATTAGCTTTATTCTAATGAGTTTCTTAATGAACAACTTGGCGTGTTTTACTTTTTGGCCAAGTGGGCGTTGTACAGAGAAGTGTATGACGCTGACCAATCAGTGACCAATCAGCGTCATACACTTCTCCCCATTCATTTGCACAGCACATAGCGATATAGCTATATCGCTATGTGCAGCCACATAAACACACTATAACATTACTGCAGTGTCCTGACATTGAATATACCTTACCTCCAGCCAGGACGTGATGTGTATTCAGAATTCTGTCACTTCTGTAGCATCTCTGTGATATTTACAACAAGCCAAGCGTAATCTCGCGAGATTACGATGTAACCTGTCATTTCAAACGAGATTACTCTTGCCTTGCTGTAAATATCACAGAGACGCTACAGAAGTGATAGGATTCTAAATACACATCACATCCTGGCTGGAGGTAATGTATATTCACTGTCAGGACAATGCATTAACGTAATAGTGTGTTTATGTGGCTGCATATAACGATATATAGCTATATCGCTATGTGCAGTGTAAATTAATGGAGAGAAGTGTATGACGCTGATTGGTCAGTGTCATACAATCCTCTGTACAACGCCCACTTGGCCAAAAAGTAAAACACGCCCAGTTGTTCATTAAGAATCTCATTAGCATAAAGCTAAAATAGGTCCTAACTCTGTCAAAAATGATCGTTTTTCTAAATAAAAAACACTGCTGTGATCTACATTACAGCGCCGATCACATCATGTACAAGATAGGGCACTTATAATGTGGTGACAGAGCCCCTTTAAATAAGTTGTGACTCTTTGTAGAAAGTTCCTCTATCATCAACATCCCATAATATCTGTCTATATAATGTCCATAAATTACTTCTACCAGTTAGAGTTTAAGATGCTTAAATAAAGATACAGATGACCACACCAGATCCCCCAGATCCATTAAGATCTTACACCTTTTAAGCATCTTAGAATCAGAATAGTTCTTCTACAGTTATACATACTAGGTAATATGTTATACATTTGCTTTCCATTAGTTAAGGGGTTATTCCCATCACAGAAATTGATGTCATATCGCTAGGATGACCTGTGGGACCCCAACCGATTTTGAGACTGAAGGGCTGCAGGGCTGCTTTAGCATTTCATTCCCTTCACTGCTTTTCAGTGCATAGCAGCGCTCCCGGCCACCCACTGTGTATGGAGTGGAGGAGTCCGTGCTGCAGTTCCTTGCTGGTGGCCGGGAGCGCTGATGTGCAGGGAAAACTTTGAAGGTGATGCAGTGCTAAAGCAGTTCTGTGGCCCCTTCACTCACAGGATCGTCAGACCTCTAACGCTCAGAAAGCAATGGCATAACCCACTAATTGGAATAATCTTTAAGACTTGGTTTCTCATGGGCAACTCTGTCATAAAGAAAACCAATGGTCACAGGCCAAACGAATGCAGCTCAAAGTTTAGGTATATTATAGGTATGTTGTTGCTCACTAATAAATGGTATTCAGTATAGGGGTATGGAAAAGATTTATGGTTATGGTAGAAAATTTCACTGTCATAATTGACCAATTTGAAAGAAAATTTAAGGAAATTTTGTAACCACAATTTATGCACAAAAGTAGCCAAAGACGCTTGGGCCACAATGCAAAATCTGTAACAGGGCCCCAGCGACCATCTGCTTTTTATAATACTGGTGTCTTTTTATGTGGCCTTTGAGCTTCCTCAGGGCTATTTCTGCACCCCCCTTTAGCTATACCACTGGATGTGGCAGAGCTAAGGATCTGATATAGAGCAATTCATCATAATATTATTTTCACAGGTCTCCAGGGAACCTACTAAATTTTCTTAACAAACTATGCATCCCCCAAGACATCTAATACCAACTTCAGCTTTGCTACCTCTGAATATATATTACACAAGTGCATTTAGTAGTATTTTCGTTACAATTTATAGAATACTTGCCGTATGCACGGACCCTGAACTGCAGCATATGGAGTTACTACAGATCTCTATTTAGAACCCATAAATATTTGGTGTGCCACCATATGGTGCCTCCATGAGCATTGCTTCGAGGAGGGAACAGCTCCATAATACACCATGCTTTGATTACTTCCTTGCGGATTTTTATAGAATTCATGAGGAAAATACAGAATAAGGTCGAGTATGAGACTCTAGTAGACTATGGGTAGCATACTATGTATCCTTATAACATGTATCCCGAATATGGCCATGAGCATAAGTGAGATCCATGTCTTGTCAACGTCAATATCTTTTTTGCTTGACCAGCTACAATACATGAATGTCATTCATTCCTCACTCATTAGGAATTCAATGAATCAGCACAATGTCCCTATTAAAACAATTAAATACATTTGCTTTTTGTTCCTCAAGGACTTAAGGCCCTATTACACCGGGCAATTTTGGCCGGTACAACGAGCACCGATCAACGAGACAGCTCATTGATCAGATGTGCTGCCAACAACGATAATATTTCAGTTTTTTAAAACGATACAATCAACAGATGAACGAGCGTTTGTGCTGAACGCTTGTTTGCTCGATAATTGCCCAGTGTTAAACCCCCTTTACCCAAAGTACCGATTGTAGCATTAAATTAATAATCCTGCATTTAAGGACAAAGAGGCATTGTACCCATGGGCCCTTAATTGTGTAGTTATAGCAAAAGTGGGCAGCTTGGTATCAGCCGGCCAGTGTACAGCAGTTTTTGAGGTCAGGCTTTCTATACAATTACTATTTATTTGAATAGGTGTTTTGTTTGAAAGTTGTTCATGGCAGGTCTGAATGGGTCCCACCCTTGATCTCTCTGCTAACATTACAGATGGATGGATTAACACATTTACATTAACAAGTTATTGCTGGAACTTCAAACATGGAGCCCACGCCTTGTCAGTGACACAAACTAGCAAACCACCAAGTTACTCTTCTAGTAAATTCTTCTCACACCTCAGAGTCATAGCGTTCATGTAATAGAGCGTGAAATATTGTTATGTTTGTCACAACACATCAAGTAGCCTCCTACACAAACATATATAAAGGTGGAGGAAAAAATAAATGAGATTGGTGTGGTCTTCTTCTCAATGCCCTCACTGATTTCCTCATTTAGGCCATGGTACGCTTAAAAAAACGTGGCCAAAAAGTTTTTAAAGTGCTTCTGATTGCCTGATGTAGTTATTCATATACATCTCTGTGTTGGAAAAGACCTTCTTTCATCAGGACAACAGAAATGGTTCTTCATCAATCTTAAAGGGATTGTCCCAACAGGACAACCCTTATTCGCATGCCGTATTTTGGCAAATAGACATCATAGATGGTGGTCTCACAAAGAGTGTCTTCTGCTCTCGAGGACATGGTCCATTTAAAAGAATGTAATTTAATACTAATGTGTGTCAGCTCGCCCTTAAAATATTAGCTGATTATGTGGCTTACAGTCCAATCGCATTGAATTGGAGACCTTGACGACAGATTTGGAAATATAAAGAACTCCAAGTCAGAAGATGAAGGGACACCACACTCCAGAGGAGTGCCGTGACTACTTCATTCTAGAGATAAGTTGGCTTCACAGGGCACAGACCTCCACCGATGACATAGGGAAGGAGAGGATCAAACCCATCACTGATACAGGTTTACTGACTGTGAGACACGGGACCGATTACGGCGTTTTAATTGTGTTCTTTACAGAAGACAATATAAAATATAATCAATGTCTAATGTTGTAGAGACGTTATTAGCCTATGGGTGGACGATCCATATAGCTCCCACCTTTCTCAGTGTTAAAATTCAGCATTAGAAATTTAGGATTGGATATACCTAATACTATCTCATATCATCATCTGCATCTTAGCAAATATGATGACGATAATACTGTAAAAAACAAACCTGAGGTCATCAAGTGATGACCAGGTTATGAGCATGTTCATACAATGAAGACAAATATTGTACCATAAACACCATAAGAAACCTCAAATGACACTTAAGATGAACCTTATATTATATATTCTAGTCAAAATAAGTCACTTTGAGGGTATGTGCACACGCTAGCTTCCTTTTACATCTGAAAAGACAGACTGTTTTCAGGAGAAAACAGCTGCGTCGTTTCAGACGTAAAAGCTCCTGCTCGCATTTTGCGAGGCGTCTTTGACGCCCGTAATCTTGAGCTGCTCTTCATTGACTTCAATGAAAAACGGCTCAAATTACGTTTCAAAGAAGTGTCCTGCACTTCTTTGATGAGGCAGTCATTTTACACTTCGTCCTTTGACAACTGTCAAACGACGAAGCGTAAATGACAGGTCGTCGGCACAGTACGTCGGCGAACCCATTCAAATGAATGGGCAGATGTTTGCCGACGTATTGGAGCCGTATTTTCAGACATAAAACGAGGCATAATACGCCTCGTTTACGTCTGAAAATAGGTCGTGTGAACCCAGCCTGAGAGTAGTTTTACATGGCGGGAATACAGTCACATTTTAGGGTCTGTATTTCAGTAGAATATCTATGACAGCTTAGATCTCAAGGTCATTGGGAGCTTAATATCAAGGGCAGTAGAATATAGTGTTTAGATTTTATTCATCCATGTAATGAGTCTTTTTTCACTGTGTCCGCAGCTTATCAACGGTCATGTAAATGGCGCAAAATTAACACTACAGATGGAAAATGCCAAAATAGCCTCTGATGACTTCAAGCGCAAGTAAGTAACTAACTATGTTCATTGCATCTGGAAATCTGAAGTTGTTCATCACAACATACTGACCCCTGTGAATTCAATAGGAATGTGTCCTGTACATGTGTATTTCAATTTACTCAATATGATATTTATTATATATGGTATCAGGACATGGTATATCCTTCTCATTGGGAAAAAAAACTGTACTTGGAGCTCTGAAGGTCTCTGAGCTAAAACTCTGTTGACCCTCTACTCTAACAGCTGGTGGAGGTCCCAAATTATGGACCCGACATAATGACATCTTATGACTCTAAACTGGCTGGAACTAAGCAAGTGCTCAAAGATTTCTTGGAAATCATAAATACTACATGCTGGTATTGGATAATGTCTAGGACTAACAGGTAGACGTGGTTCACACAGTGCAGTTTTGATGCACTTTTGCTAGCCAAAATCTGAATTGGATCAGAAAAAAAAGGAGTAGTATATGCATAGGTATTTATATGAGTATATTCTTTCCAATCATAGATTTGTCTAGCATCTAGTATAGACTGCAGAGATCATAATAACCACCTGGTAATATTGCCCTTCTCGCTCTCCCTCCATGAAATAAACACACAACACGCTTATAACTTTTTTTGTTGGGGCGATCACAGCTTTATTATAATTTGTCTATAATAATATTTGAAAATTATTATTATTATTATTATTTTTCCACAACAAAGCACATGATCTGAAGCGGTATGCCAGCCGCCAGCCACCAGCCTCCTAGTGGGCAAATCCCGGTAATCTTCTCAATAACTGACCGCCAAGCTGTGGTTTGTTGTAAATGAGGAATTCACACTACCAAGAATAAAAAAACACTAAACAAAAATGCAATGTCCATCCAAAGCAGTAGAGAGGGAGGGCGGGCCGCTCTGATGAGGCAGTCGGAAAGAGGCTGAGCACCGCTCCCCACCTGAATTTATATAAGTGGAGGGTACCATCCCCTGAAAGGGGAGGAAAAAGGGGGGGGGGTGTTTTCTCATCTAAATTGGTCAGTACCAAGATCCAACAAAAAGTTGGAGGGAGGTATCACCTCTATTAGGGGTGGGGTGACTGACTCATGCAGTCAGTGACACCTTCCCTATACGATCCGGTGTCATGCATAGTGTCGAATGTCTAATATTCATGCAGATTCTTAGAGCTCACATATAAGTTATCTAGGTATAGAAATCTTGTATAGACTCATATATATAATCTTGTTATTTCTGTAAACACAGAGAGACTTTTAATACAAAGTTTAATATACCTGAACAAACACGACAACTGGCTTAACAAGGTAACACACCCTTAATATATTTAGTTCACTTAGAGTCTTAATTAGTGGTAATGATCCACATGTTTTAATAATAATGCACATGTCCTTTCATTCAGTTTTCTACTGAACATTTATATTAATCACCCGTAGTGCACAGTGTTGTTGTGGTCATGTACTTTTCAATAGGAGCAGTAAACGTACTGTATCCACTACAGCTGACTTCTAACTTTCAGAAACAGTCATGTTTATGTTAAAGGGAATGTGTTGCCAGCAAAACATGTTTTGTTTTTTTTTAGTTAAACAATTAGTGTGTAGGTGATTAAACATTGTTCTAATTTTTTTTTTTTTCACGAGTCAGGAAATATTATAAATTGGATTAAATTGGATTCTAATTTATAATATTTCCCATTGCTGGTCACTAGATGGAGCCATTCCCAAAATTGCAGCATTGCATGTGGTAAAGCAACCACATTGCTTTATGCTGCAAAATTGGGTAAAAAGACCTCGCTCTAGTGAGCTCTCAGCATCCCCCCCTCCTTTATCCTGGCTAGTGCCGGGATAAACGAGGGGTTTGAACGGTCTAACCTCCTACACTGTGTGTCGCCATTTTTTGAGCTAACACACAGTGTAGAAGGTTTACATACAGTAGTAAACACACACTGAAACACAAACATACATAGAAATCCCTTACCTGCTCCAGTCGCCGCCGCTCCCTCCGGTCCATCCGCTCCGTCTGCTGCCGCTGCTCCATGTGCACAAGTCCGGAAGCCGCGACCGGAAGTAGTAATCTTACTGTCCGGCCGCGACTTCCGGTCCACAGGAAAATGGCGCCGGACGGCGCGCATTTCAAATTGAACTGTGTGGGAGCGGCGCATGCGCCGTTCCCACACAGCGGCGTACATGTTAGTGGATGGAACGGGCCCCGTTCGCAGTCCCTATGGGACTGGAGCTGCCGTATTCCATGTCTGTATGTGTCGTTAATCGACACATACAGAAATGGAAAAAAAAATGGCAGCCCCCATAGGGAAGAAAAAGTGTAAAAATAAGAAAAAGTAACACACAAACACACAAATTAATCCAAACGTTTTTAATAAAGCACTAATATCTTTAACATATTAAAAAAAAAATTGTGGTAACACTGTTCCTTTAACAACACATTGTTGAAAGTGGTTTAATAAAATAGATCTAAGTTCTCTGAAGCCAAGTGGGTGAACATTTTAACTTTGTGTCTTATTAAAATTAAGTTGGTAAAGTTTTCTATTAAACTTATTTATATGGCAGTCACGTTCAAAGCGCTCTTGAAAAAGGTATTCATCTTAGATGGTTCTTAAAGGAACTATCTGGGCAGAAAAATACACTGTGTTATGCCTAGAGCAGGACATCATGAAGTGGTGAATGGCACAGGGTTTCTCTCTTTGATATTCTTTAAATAGGCAATGTCATTTCAACAAACTTTGCATAAATGAATGGTACAGGCGATTATAAGAAACTTTGAAATATATATTTTTAGAGTAACAAGCCTCTTTCTGCTCCTATCTGGCTACTTTTTGCTCCCCCTCCCTCTGTTAAACTGACTTTCACTCTGGAAATTCAGCTCTATCTGTCTGGAGTTGGACTGCAGCTCACATGTATCAGATTACACGTCTATGGATGTCTATGGAGAGGGGAAAGATTGAGCAGGAAATACAGGAGATAAGAGCAGAACGACAAGCATAGAAACTTTCTATCATAACTAAAACACTTTCTTCACATCAGTACAGGTCATTACTTTTCTATATATGTTCTGCATGATCCTGGGTTGTTTCTGAGTGGGAGAGAAGGTTATGGAGCAGATTCTCCTCTTCTTACTGTGTGTAGTGTATGGCTGCCAGTCTCCACCCTCAGCTCAGAGAGAAATGCAAACTATGGATATAGCATGCAAAGTGGAAAGCTTCTAAAAATGACAAAATCAAAGTCATATAATGGCCAGAAATAGTGCTGCTCCTCATGTACACACACACACACACACACATTAATTTCAATGAAAGGCAGAGGCGTTTTTTTGACCCAGGCCATCCACGGGAAAAAAAGCGACATGTCCTTTCTTGCTGCAGTTTCCACCTCTGACCTTTCATTGAAGTCAATGGGAGGCAGTAAAAACCTTCAGCGCTTGTTTATAAGCGTTTTTTGTTTGCGGTCCCTGCATGAGCTTCAAAGGCTGCAGATGAATAATGCGGCAAGAAATGCGGACAGAAAAAGGAATTATGGGGCAGTTTTATTCTGCCTGCAAAAAAAAACTCAGTGTGAACAGGGCCTTGCTGTAGTCTTATTACCATTATTTTTTTTTGTTATCACATTGTCAAAATTCTATATATTTATTTGCATTGTGCACAGAGAAATAAGTATTTGATCCCTTTGGCAAACAAGACTTAATACTTGGTGGCAAAACCCTTGTTGGCAAGCACAGCAGTCAGACGTTTTTTGTAGTTGATGATGAGGTTTGCACACATGTTAAATGGCCCACTCCTCTTTGCAGATCATCTGCAAATCATTAAGATTTCGAGGCTGTCGCTTGGCAACTCGGATCTTCAGCTCCCTCCATAAGTTTTCGATGGGATTAAGGTCTGGAGACTGGCTAGGCCACTCCATGACCTTAATGTGCTTCTTTTTGAGCCACTCCTTTGTTGCCTTGGCTGTATGTTTTGGGTCATTGTCGTGCTGGAAGACCCAGCCACGAGCCATTTTTAATGTCCTGGTGGAGGAAAGGAGGTTGTCACTCAGGATTTGACGGTACATGGCTCCATCCATTCTCTCATTGATGCGGTGAAGTAGTCCTGTGCCCTTAGCAGAGAAACACCCCCAAAACATAATGTTTCCACCTCCATGCTTGACAGTGGGGACGGTGTTCTTTGGGTCATTGTCAGCATTTCTCTTCCTCCAAACACGGCGAGTTGAGTTAATGCCAAATCCAGATGTTCATTTGCAAACTTCAGACGGGCCTGTACATGTGCCTTCTTGAGCAGGGGGACCTTGCAGGCACTGCAGGATTTTAATCCATTACGGCGTAATGTGTTACCAATGGTTTTCTTGGTGACTGTGGTCCCAGCTGCCTTGAGATCATTAACAAGTTCCCCCCCCCCCCCCGTGTAGTTTTCGGCTGAGCTCTCACCTTCCTCAGGATCAAGGATACCCCACGAGGTGAGATTTTGCATGGAGCCCCAGATCGATGTCGATTGACAGTCATTTTGTATGTCTTCCATTTTCTTACTATTGCACCAACAGTTGTCTCCTTCTCACCCAGTGTCTTACTTATGGTTTTGTAGCCCATTCCAGCCTTGTGCAGGTCTATGATCTTGTCCCTGACATCCTTAGAAAGCTCTTTGGTCTTGCACATGTTGTAGAGGTTAGAGTCAGACTGATTAATTGAGTCTGTGGACTGGAGTCTTTTATACAGGTGATCATGTAAGACAGCTGTCTTTAATGCAGGCACCAAGTTGATTTGGAGCGTGTAACTGGTCTGGAGGAGGCTGAACTCTTAATGGTTGGTAGGGGATCAAATACTTATTTCTCTGTGCACAATGCAAATAAATATATATAATTTTGACAATGTGATTTTCTGTTTTTTTTAATCTATCTCTCACTGGTAAAATTAACCTAGCCTAAAAATTCTAGACTGTTCATGTCTTTGACAGTGGGCAAACTTACAAAATCAGCAAGGGATCAAATACTTATTTCCTTCACTGTATATATATATATATATATATATATATATATACATATATATATATATAGGCACATGTAGTTCAATACTCTATCATGAAATGTGTGGAGTAAGGTGCTCTTCAACTATAACGAAATAGATACGCTTAAGTATTTTTTTCTAGTAATTTATTCATTATATTCACTGCCAATGGACCTATAGAACAGTTCTGCTCTTACCCAAATTATTGGTTATTAAGCTACTTGTTAAATGCCTGCTACCTTTTTAGACTACACGTGCTTAGGATGCTATAGATTCCAGATAAGATCCAATAAACATTACCTTGGAGAATACCTTGTAATTCTGCCAAATTCCTACCTTGTGAAATGTTACACCAAGGTTTTGAATGTGGCATTATACTCCTAAATGATCTCACCCAGGGGAACACAGAAACAGCCAGGACATGTTTTCTGAGAAATACACTAGTTGGGTTGGTTGTTGTGATGCAGATGATAGATGAGGGTTAAGCTTCACCTCCTGACACAACCATGGACATAGAGCCCTTACGTCTGCCTTATTTTGACTAATTATAGTGTTGTTCCATAAAAATGACCTCATGACCCGTTCTTTATGTCACATATCACCAGTTTTGAAATCCTTTAGAAACATTTCCGCACAAATTTGGCAACGGTATTAGACATTTTTTTTTTATTACCAGGTCTCAGATGGCTTGAACAATCATTGACTTTTCGCATTCCACTTTTAGGCACTTTTTTTTTCAGAATTAGCGCCATTCATGTCCATAGCTGTTTCTGGTATTGCAGTTTAGTCTGAATGAGGCATGACTGCAATACCAGACACAGCCAAAGATAAGAGTGGCGCTGTTCCTGGAAATAAAAAGCCAACCCTCTTTCTAATCTCATCTAGGTCTCACTTAAAATATAACAAAATAAACTGCTAAAACTAAAAGTCAGCCAAAAGTACAATAAAAAAAAAAGCAGCTTCGGGTTGAACTATCGGTGAAATTTTTAAACTTTTGTTTTTAGTATAATATTGATTATATATTATACTCACTCAAGATATATATATTTTTTTGCCGTTCTAGGTATGACACAGAAAAAGCATTTCGCGCAGTTCTAGAAGTAGACTTGGAAGGTCTTCGGAAGGTGATGGATAATCTCACTATTGTCAGAACAGACCTGGAGATGGAGATTGAAGGAATGAGGAAGCAGCTGATCTACATGAGGAAGAGCCACGAGGAGGTATTGTCTGCAATAGAATATGTATATAATATAATACACACAATAAAAAGTTTTGGGCAAGGCTTCACATAAAGGGACAACTTGGAGAAGTCAACAATGCCGTGAGTAAGATCTATGTAAACTTTAATAGACAAAAGTGAGTGAACAATTTATAAGACAATATGACTGAACAGAAGACAAAAATGTGATACCAAAATTGTGTACAATGAGTCTGGTTTCTATCCATTACCAACAGTGATACAGACTAAAAAAAAACATTGTAGCACGTGTTTACAAACTAACAATGGGTCAATTATTTATTCAATACCAAGGGGTCGATTCTATGCCGAAGACGTACGTATAATATATCAATTATGAATTGTAAGGTACTATGAAAAGAATATCTGTCCTGCAGGGGCGTAACTCTAGAGGGTGCAGAGTTTCTGGTCACACCCAGGCGCTTCAGCCTGTGTGGGCTCAGAAGGTCCCTCTATCTCTTATGAGGAGACTCGTACTATAAATGATGCATCTAAGGTGTGTAAGGGCAAGCCTGTACAAAAGCCTGCTAGCGTGTAGTCAAGGGCTTATTTTCCATAGTGGCAGCCCATGCAGCTGCCATGGGGCCCAGACCTGGTGGGTCACATCCCATTTTCTATTGGATGACAAGAACCAGTGGCTTCCTGTGTCCAGAGAAACGGCATTATTAGCAATAAAGAGGGTGGCGAATTGACTCAAGGGTCATAAAAATGGCGTGGAGAGAAAGACGAACGCCAGACCTTTCTGACAAACGTGTGAGGCCTAATGTGGAAACCACTTTATTAAGCTGATTTTGCTCCAATACAAATAATGTGTTGTTTTTTTTAAATTATGTAGGAAATGAGACTGGCCCAAGCTCAGAAGCAAGGTTCAACAGTCAATGTGGAAGTCGATGCCCCCAAGGGAGTTGATTTAGCCAAAATTATTGCTGACATGAGGAAAGAATATGAAGCCATCATTGATAAAAACCGCAGAGATGTTCAAGAGTGGTACAGACATCAGGTAAGAGGTTGTCACGTATCAGGTGCATGACCAATGGGAGCAATGGATATACACAGAAGACCTTTTTGTACTCGTCTTCTTTTTGGAATTGTGTCCATTGTCTCATATTTATTGTTCAAGCTCAAATCAAAAAGTTCAGTATTATGTAGAATTGAGATGGATCTCCCACCTCTAAAGATGTTACTTACCTGTGGTCCTCTGTTGATGTGATCTACAGGTCTTTTGTCCCCTCAGGACAATTTACCTGTTTTTTCTTATCTTCTACAACAACATTGTGGGAATAGGACTTTTTAGAATATAGACCCCACAGCTTTCTTAAAGATAGACCTTGTGAATCTAGCTTTGTTCGTAGGACTACCATGGACATTTCTTAAACTTTTTTTTTTTTTTATAGGACAATAAGCTGAGGCCTGATTACCCCATTATTTTGATTTGCTGGAATGCCCAATTGGACAATCGTCCCTTCACCTAGAGGGAATTTTCACACAATTCTTACTCTCTGTTCTTAAAGCAAAAGTTTGCCTTTTTTTTAGGGTTTTGTGTGTTGTTTTTTTAAGAACTACTTTGTTTTTAGCTGGTTCCAAATACACAAATGGCAAACATTTTTAAAGGTGAGGTAGCCAGATATAAACCCTTTAGACATAAAGCCTAAACATGATCAGAACAGAACCTTACAGAATGGCAATAATGCTCTTAATAAAAATAACCGTTTCACATATTGATGATGGAAATGCCTTTACTCAATATGTAATTAATGCCCCCTAGCAGGGCACGAATGGAGCACAGAAAGAAGGAGCATTTGCCCATGGGCATCTACCAACCCATCCTTACCACAAGACATCTCTAAACTTTGCTGCTCTGACCCTGCCTTTTAGTTTTTGCACTTTTTGGAATACATAATTTATATGGTAAATCTGTTCATGGACCCTGGGTATGTTTTTTACATATTAAAATAATCACCTCTAGGGATAGTTTCTGACTGCGATGCCATAGGGTCTAAAACCGGCCTAAGTCTTCTTAAAAAAGAAAAAAAAAATTAATCTTAAAGGAGTTTTCTATTTTGGGTAATCCCCACTTGTTAGAAAGCTCCCTTGACAAGCAGCTGATTACAAAGTGCTCCCTCGATGGGAACCCCAGTGATCATCTGTAATCTGTGGAAAACCCTGGTAGTAACTGTTTAATTTCCCTGCAGCGCCACCACTGGGGAAAATGAGCATTACACAGGGTGAATTAGAATCGATAAGTTGTCTGTGTAATGCAGGACAGGACAGGTCCTCCAGATCTATAGACACTCTTTGTAATCATTCTTCACTCTGGCTAAAAGATCCTGAACAGAGGACGCCTCTATTAACTCAGAATTCCCTAATAGGGTATATGAAAATTGGCTTTCCAATCTGGACAACCCCTTTAACTTTATTGAGTTTCTTAATGAAAGCCTTACAATTTCTCACGCTGCACAGTTGGCACTTATTTGAAGACAGCCATGTATTTATGCATAATTCGTGGCATGCTACTACCTGCTCATTGTATACATTAAATTTGTCTCAGCTCCTGTGAAATATCAAATATAGAATTCTCTCAACTTGGCACTTGCTCTGTGCCAACACATGCCACTCAGATTAGTTTGATAGGAAAAAATGCTTTGTTTGTTCCACATTTTATGCTATTCCAAATTAATTTTGACTGTAGTTATTTTGGCCCTTCATCAAATTGGAACACGTTCACTCATTTGTATGTTACCTTTAGCGATTCAGAGACATAAATAATACTATTGTTAATGAAGAAAAAATGTACTGTTGTCTTTCATTTCAGCTGCATAGATTTACATTGTATAATAATCAGACAAGAGAGACTGATACCTTAGGGTATATTCACATGGCGGAATTCTGCCTCCCATTCACTTTAATGGGAGCCGGACGCTTCTGTATCCCGCCAGTTGATTTTTTTCAGGTAGCGGGAAAAAGAAGTGTCCTACCTGATCTTCGGGCCGAGTCCGCTTGAACCTCCCTTTGAAGTGAATGGGAGGAGGAATCATCCTGCCGTCAGCAGGAATAATTTTGCGGCGGATTTTGTGGCAAAATTCGCCATGTGAATTGACCCTTATGGTAACCCTACAATCAAAATTGACCCTCTCTAACCCCTTTCCATGACCCTTTGGCCAATTCCCCACCCTCTTGTTTTACACAATGCTGTTCCTCCATAGTTAGGTCCACTCTCTCCAAGGGCTCCATAGCAGTCTCTATAGTACATACACCCTCATGTTTTTTAGTACAGTTTCCTGGTATAATAATTTTAATTCCTTTTAGTACAGAGAGTCAAGAAACTTAAGCTGGGATCACCACACATTGCATTATATGGATGTTTGTGGGTTTATTTTCTCACCAAACCCATGCAAGAAGTCCGTGGATGAATGCTGTACATTAGATTGGGACTGCATTGCCATGAGAGTATACTAATCCATGTCCAAGAGAAAGGGTCCTTTAGCCTAATCCTGGCCATGCACATGTTTGCAACCATTTTGCATTGTTGCAATACATGTAAGATAAAAAAAACATGAATCAACTTTACAAATAGTTTGAATTAAAACAACCCACCGTTTTATGTATGCAGCACCCATGGTTATATACTACAAACTCTGTGTCTAGTCTGATAATGCTATCATGTGTTGAATACCTTTTCTCCCACTTCTACTTGCTAAACCACAGGGGCATAACTAGGAAAGACTAAGCCCCATAGAAATTTTTTGACTGGGCCCCTCCTCCCCATCCCTGGGTGCCACACACAGCCCCCCTTGTAAATAGTTCCCCCGTGTAGATTGTGGGATATGGCCCCCTGTCGATTCTACCATACAGCCCCCATGTAGATTGTACCATACAGTTCCCCCTGTAGATAGTGCTATACAGCCCCCCTGTAGATAGTGCCATACAGCCCCCCATAGATTATGCCATACAGCCCCCCATAGATTGTGACATACAGCCCCCCGAAAAATCTGCCATACAGCCCCCCGTAAATTCTGCCATACAGCCCCTGTAAATTCTGCCATACCGCCCCCCCCCCCCGTAAATTCTGCCATACAGCCCCCTGTAGATAGTGCCATACAACCCTCCTGTAGATACTGCCATACAGCCCCCCTGTAGTGCCATACAACCACCTTTGGAAACAGTGCTATACAGCCCCCCTTGTAGATAGTACCACACAGCACCCCCTGTAGACAGTGCCCCTCTCCCCATTGTAGACTGTGCCATACAGTCCCCCCTTGTAGATAGTGGCCCCACCTCCCGCTTGTAGATAGTGCCACCCATCTCCCCCTTGTAGATAGTGCCCCCACCTCCCCTTGTAGACAGTGCCCCCACCTCCCCCTTGTAGATAATGCCATACTGCCCCCCCCCCCCCACCACCACCTTGTAGATAGTGCCATACAGGCCACCAAAAAAATAGAACAAAAAAATTGTACCCATCTAGGCCCCGTTCCAGCGAAGAACAGAGCTGCTCCACAGCGCCGACGGGAACCTTGCATAGGCCAGCGTGATCCAGTGACGTCATCGCACCGGCCTCTGCAGGGATCCTGTCCCTGCGCCTAATAGGCTGCAGCCTGAATGGCCTGTAGCCTAGTAAATGGCAGAGCAGGGTGGGCGGCACTGTCCCCCTCATGCTGCGGGACCCCTTACAAGCCACTATGGCTGCTACAGCGGTAGTTACACCAATGCTAACCCACAAACAGTAGAAGAGGTGTGAGATAGAAGAGCTGTTACAACAACTACTACCTCTACAACGAATAGTAATACTGTAGTTTCTAATATGATTATTATTATCAGTACTCGTAGCAGTAGTAGCGGTAAAACTACATAAATATACAGTGCTGTAAAATCAGACTGGTCTTTTAGACACCAGAGAACTGGCCTTACTGTACAAATTTCCTTGCTACAGGCATCATACAATGGCAAAAAAAATATAAGAAACTGGAAAAAATGTTTTAACGAATCTCATACAAATTATGGAAAGAACATGGAAACTCCATGCTAGCGCAACCATGAATAAACCCTGCGTATGAAATGTATTCAATAAATCCTCAAAATATGGTGTAATGTCATAATATTTGATTAGAACAGCCATAGTCTCAAGACTCATCCGTTATTTCATTGACCAAAGGGCAAATGGAAAGCCATGTCATAGCTTAGCAAGGTAGGAAAATCTTTAGACAATGGCATGATTTTAAAAAGGGCACAAAAATACACAAAAAGTTGAGAGATCCATAGTCCTTGTGGTTGTCATAATATTTACTGTTCTTTTCCAGTCATCAACAGTCCAACAGGAAGTAACAATAAACACTGAAGCGCTACAAAGTAGCAAAAACCAGATCAAGGATCTAAAGAGAACTCTGCGGGATCTGGAAATCGAGTTTCAAGCAGAGATCAGTAGGGTGAGTGTCGTTCCTTGGTCTAGATTTTTTGTCATTCTTCACTGAGGTGTTATATAAGTGTCTACTTGGGTATTATATATTTTATAGAGTATATATACAGTATAATGGTGAAGCCAACAACCAACCAATAGAAATGACAAATAGCAGCAACTAACTTTCTAATATCTGGAGTTATGATTGAAGTTTCCCAGCCTAACGTAAGACATATTGGATAATAATAGGAACACAAAACCATATTTTGGACACCCAATATGACCCTCCAGCCAACACAATATATCTCTTACATCTTATATATCAAAAGGTTTTTGGGAAGGGATATTCGCTCCTCAAATGTGTTCACCATCTAATACATTTCCAATGGAATGGTAATCTTCTATTCTAATGGATTGCCCTTACAGAGTCAACCCTCCACCTTCTTGGACCAGTGGTAGCAGCTGCCATCACCGTTAAAGGGTTTCTAGTATAAAGGGAAAATGGATGTCATAGAGGAGTCTGAAAGAGCAGCTCTTGCAGACTCGAGACGTCCATATATTACACGGATGCCCATTAATCTTAATGGCCACCATGTAACACAGTACATGAACATCTGGCTAGCTGTGGTCCCAAGAAATATGGTTAGACAGCACTCCTGTGGCCAATGATGAGATGATGTGGGGCCCGTATCCTTATGGACTTGGTCAGTCTCGTCCACAGGTATATCCAATGTACAAATAAAGAATGGACCATCACTCACTCAGTCAAATGAAATAGTGGATTTATTCCAGACATGCGACATTTCAGCTGACACACGGCCTTTCTCGAACATTTGCACTTTATTTCTACATTGGCTAGCTCAGCAAAATTAACTTTTTGCCAAGGGTTGGCGGGAGCCGAACCTGCAATGATCAGCTGATCTTTGTGGTGGCTCCAATCGGAAAGGGGTTGACGTTGATGAGACAACCGTTTTAATGGGAGACATGGTAGACTCAATTTGCCATGTTCGAGGTTAAAGTCAAATGTTAAGGATTTGTTCATCTCTAACGCAGATTCATGTACCAAGTCATTAAAAAAAAAAAATGGAGGTGTGAAAATATGGTGGACACTGTGCCATATTTACTAAAAATATTACTCCAGATGTAGACAGTTCAAAGTCAGGGGCACCATAGTTAAAATGAAAGAGTCCTACAAGGAACTCTACTGATACATGACCTCAATAGAGTTGGACCATCAGGTGAGAACTCCTACGTAGGAAAATCGTGTTCATCACCCGCCACCGTCTACCTTGAAACACCCGTATATTTTATATTTGAAATTTTTTCACAATGCCTGACGATGAACTATTTTATCTTTTAGAAAAATGGACTGGATAAAACATTAGCCGATACTCAGAATAACTCGGCAGAACATCTTGAGAAGATCCAAACGCTCATCTGCCAGCTGGAGGCTGAGCTGGGCAAAGTCAGATACGATCTGGAACGGCAGAGCAATGAGTATAAAATTCTTCTGGATATAAAGAGTCGTCTAGAGAATGAAATTAACACATATCGAAGGCTGATTGACGGAAATAACAGCAGGTATTGTAGGACTCTACGAGATGGAACATCAATGGTGGCTTTGGTTTTTGTTTGATGCACTACGGTTATAGAATAGACAATCTTTCATTTTGGGGTGGCAATAAATGCCCGAATCTAGTCACCAATAAATTAGCAAAGGGTAGAATCAGCTTTCCCAAATAGCAATGGGATTGTTTGATGAGTTGATGACCAATTGGAAACGAAAAACTCTGCGCAGAAAGTGGTGGTACATTCTATGATGTAGTGTCGCAACTCCAGTATGGAGGGATCTGGTTTATCACTTGCCATAAAATGCCATAGTTTCTCCATGCCATCACAGTTGGCAAAAATGATTTCACACAATGAATACTTTTCAGATTTCGTTTCTCGACCTGCCCTAAGACTTTTCAGAAAGTATAGCCTTTCCAGGGATGTGAGACCATAGAAGTCACCCATACACCTACAGATGTAGCCATCTTTATCTTGACTTGATAACTTACTGCAGCGTGATATCACTCAAGAAAAGTCATTGAAAAGTCATGGAAAAAGTCAAGTTAAGGTTTCTTGACCCTATATTTAATGCGTTAAATGTCAAGATAAAGATGGCTACTCTGTACGACACATACCTAATGTATACTGACAAATGCTATATTTTATTGTGAAAAATGTTTTTCCAGTCATAGATTGATGAATAATTCATCATATGATGGTTATAAGGGTTTTGCGCACTGTGACCCCTGTATTATCATGATCGGTGGGATTACCAAAGTCCAGACCCCTACTGATCAGAAAGATCAAAGTGACATGCCATAACTTTATGAGATAGGAAAACCGCTTTAAGGGTATGTGCACACGATGAGAGGCTTTTACGGCTGAAATGACAGACTGTTTTCAGGTGAAAACAGCTGCCTCGTTTCAGCCGTAAATGCTCCTCCTCGTATTATGCGAGGCGTCTTTGACGCCCGTATATCTTTAGCTGCTCTTCATTGACTTCAATGAAGAACGGCTCAAATTACGTTGCAAAGAAGTGCCCTGCACTTCTTTGACGAGGCAGTCAATTTACGCGTCGTCGTTTGACAGCTGTCAAACGACGACGCGTAAATTACAGGTCGTCTGCACAGTACGTCGGCAAACCCATTCAAATGAATGGGCAGATGTTTGCCGACGTATTGTAGCCCTATTTTCAGGCGTAAATCGAGGCATAATACGCCTCATTTACGCCTGAAAATAGGTCGTGTGAACACAGCCCAAAGGAGTTATATGAGAAAATAAAGTATGTTTTCTGCCATCCAGAATCAATGCCACTTTTGTCCATGGACTGTGTCTAGTGCGGGTGAACTGCAATACCAGACACAGACCACGGACAAGAGTGGCGCCGATTTCAGAGGAAGAAGACATATTTTTTATTCTCATACAACTCCTTTAAATGACTTTAATAACAACCATATTTATATTGTTCTCCAGTCAATTAGGTTCTGGCCGAATATTCCAAATACAATGCATGAAAAAAGTTACTACAATGACTAACATTCGTCCTTTCTGTATTTACTTACCTTTATCTCTTTCTTTCTCTTTTTTTTAGTGAAATATCTACTCAATCCACAGGTAATACTTACATTTTATTCTTTCTTTAATTTTTGTCGTGAGTCAATAATGGATTTTTCAAAAAAAGTCGATCTGTGGCGGTCCAATAGAAAAGAATGCAGAGTATGACCCGGACAGACCATCACAAGCTTCACGATGAAGTACAGATATAGCCATCTTTATCTTGTCTTTTAACGCATTAAATACACAGTGGCAAGAAGCTTTAACTTGACTTTTTTATTGGCTTATCAATGGCTTTTGTTGTGGGATATCACGCTGCAGCAAGTTATCAGAGTCAAGATAAATTTGGCTACATCTGTACCCTGTGATGTCATTACTTCTAGTGAATTGACATTTTGACTGGCCTATTATGCCTTTATTACATATGGATATGGTGGTTTCTCTCACTCGTAGGGTTTTATAACTACCATTATAATGAAGAGGGTCATCACTGCTTTCGAAACAACACTAGGAAGCCTTCCTCCTTAACAAAGGGGAGATCACAGTCGCTAGACCTCAATAGATGTGACTCTAATGGTATTGAAGTGGTTTACGAGAGTTCAAAAGAACATCAGATTTTTTCAAGAAACAGCACCCCACTTTTCCATGGGTCGTGTCTGGTATTGCAGCTCAACTTTATTCTTGTGCATCGACCTCTTTTAAGTCCACAATGCTTAGTTTAGAGTAGCAATTTCGAGTATTTTAGAGTGGTAATCTTCAGAGGTATAACGGGAAGCTTCTCTGTCCCAATGCAAAATGGGTTACAGGGTCCCTTTACTTTTGCTCATCATTATCTGCACTGGCTTTCACATATAGGACACCTTTTTGTGCCCCCCTCAGACTCTAGGGCCCGGAGTCCAATGCACCAATTATAGTAAAAGCCCCGGCTATCACAAAAAATACCAACTTATTGAATGCCTATTATTGCCTAACTACCATAATAATTCAATGTTTCTGCTACTTCAGATACAAACCGAAAAGTCAAGACCATCGTTCAAGACATGGTTAATGGAAGAGTGGTGAACTCCAGAATTTCCGAGATACCACAGAAACTGTGATAGGCATGAACACTCAAGTCTTGGGATGCAATATGTTTTACATCACAAGTGGGCGACGGGATACCCTGTTTACATGTGCCAATATTTATCATTAATGTACAGTGGGACAACTCGAATACATACTTGTCCAGAAAGATATTTATTGATGAGAACACCGGGAACAATGTATAGTATGGGCTTGTCTCCTGAATGATGCCAGTTCTACTCATTTTATTATGTTCATATGATCTACAGTAGGTTCCTTTTTAAGGGTTTTATATAGAAGCATGTTCCCGAAAAATGTGATTTATTTTTTTTTGCTAATATTTAAAGCTGGTCTTTCATACATACATGTTATATGGACCCTTAAAAGGGTAACACTCGGACTTATAAGCCCCCGTGATGATCCTTCTAGACTCATCTAGAAGTCTGGTTTGGATTAACCCATGTTCAAATCGCTTATAAAGGCTTCCTTAGTAATAGATGGGGGTCCTGAGTTTGAGACCTCTATCTATATGCCAGAGTGGAGAGTGACTGTAAAAAGTGTCTCTCCTATTCTCTCGAGGACCCAGCACATTTGTGCATTTTTCGGACGGCCTAATTATTTTAATGAGAACTATGCAATGCTTAATTTCCCCTGTGGTGGCGCTGTTGGGAAATTGAACACTTTCTGCTGGTTTCTCTAACAAATGATCGCTGGAGGTTCCAGCAGTAGGACAATTTTTAATCAGCATATCCTCGGGGGACCCTTCTAATAGGGAGATTATCCAAAGTGGACAATCCCTTTAATTTAGCTTTCTTTGAGACCAAGTGAGAAGTATTGACAGGATTTTAAGGTTAACTTTATATTATATTATTGTCCCAGTCTAGAAAAAAAATATTAAGCTATAGATAAAAACAAAATTAAAATGATTGGATTCCAGAAGTAGTTGACCTCCGTCACATGGGTAACACATAAAAAAGAGTAGTCATGGCATGGATAATAATTAATTAGCAACATAAAATATAGAACGTTTCCATAATGTGTTCTCATACTATTTAAGTAAATAGGATATCTTAATTTTATTTTAGACATAGTTTTAGTCTTTGTTGAATGTTTAAGATGTGAAAATAAACGCTGGGCCTCATTTATAAAAACCAAAGCAAGGTGGGGCCACAGAAAATTGCAACCAATCAGCTTCCAGCAATCATACGTCCTCTGCAAATCAGAAGTTGGAGCTGTAGCCAAAGTTTGGCAGTTATGTTTTACTTTCTTTCATAGATATTGGCATTTTACTAGTTATGGTGGCTTTTTTTTATAAATGTGACAACAGGAAGTGGAGTCATATTGGTTGTCCCCTTTGAGTAAACTTCTCATAAACTGTTGGTAAAACTGATCTGCTGTCTGCACGTTTAATCTATGACAACGTGTCAGTTTGACGATAAAGTTTTGAGAAAATAATTTAAAGGTGGTAACTAAAGGCTGCACTTCCTGTTGTCACTTGTACCAAAATGGCCGCCACACCAAAACAGAACAATGCCAATATCTCTGTAAGTAAATAAAATATAAGTACGAAATTTTGGCTGCTGCTACAACTTCTGGATTACCGATGTATGGCCAATTTTACGTTTTGGGTAGAAACCTCTTTGAAGGGTACCTCCAGTGACAATTACAGTCATGTCTCCCACCGGAAGTAATGGCAGAAGATGCAACTGGAAGAGTTGCCTAGGCAAACATATTAGGCCAGGATCCTTCCGGCAAAGGAGCTTTTTCCATAGTGGCATCCGGTTGCCTATACAAATGGACGCCGACTCTCAAGGCTGCGTCTCCTTCCGTCACTTTAAACTTCTGGCGGGAGACGCGGCTGTGATCAGCACTGGAGGTACCTTTTATTGGTTTCAATCTGATTGGTAGCTATTGACAACGACTCCACTCTTTCTCTCCGCGGTTTTGATAGGAGGCCCATAATGTACCCAATTCTACATTTACTTCTCTATCTTTTTCAGTTCTACATACTGAGCTGGTTATCGGCTACTTTTTTGTTACTTTTTGTCTTGTGTTCTTATTTATATTTTATTAATGTTTCAATCAAGTTGTAGTTGTTTTTTTTTGTATTACTAAAAATAATTTTTCTCATATGATTCACTTTTTTCTACCCATATCTTAGTTGTGAATGTGGTTTAGATAGTACAACGATAAAATTCTTATTAACAAAGTAAAGCGAAATGCGTCAATTAACTGTTAACATAATGCAGAGGTTTACCTAAAGTCCTAAGGATAACCACAGATAACAAAACATGATCACTCATGAAAAATAACAAGCTCAGCTCTGCTACATCTGCATACAAGAGTAACTGCCCATTACTGTATGGTTTAACATGGTTTTTATGGAAGTATCCTATGCAGGAATGGTTTCAGAAGTATATTTACTTGTTGCGGTAAAGCTAAAAGGGGTTGTTCAGGTGTTTCATAAACAGCGCCACACCTGTCCACAGGTTGTGTGTGGTATTGCATCTCAAAACCGTTTAGTTCAATGGAGCTGAACTACAATTGCCAGACACAATCCATAGATAGATGTTAAAGAAATCAGCCATGTTTTACTACTCCTAAACAACCCCGTAAACCTAGATTGGACAGTCAAAGTAAGTTTGTTTGATTGAGGCAAAAACATCAGGCATGTGTTGGGGACTGCTAAATGTAAGGCCCAAATCTAATTTTTTTTAAAACTTTTTTATGTTTTATTCTTTGTAACGAATCATTCCCCACCTCTCTTTAATAGTTATATTTAAAACGATATACATTGAGGGACTGATCATAGAATCGCTCTAAAAATGTTCAGCCAGAGCCACCGTACTGTATATATTCACTTTCGTCAGCTCACCTACAGTACCTGAGGGCAGCACTGGATAAAGGAGGAGACTATGCTCAGGGATATATGGTTTTCTTTAATTTGAGTCAGTATTTTCATGTTAATATCTCTTTAAATGCTGCCAGGACTCATAGAGAAAGCCCCACCCACACAGAGTAATTGGCAGCTCTACATGTATACACACTCATAGAAGAAAATCTGTCAATCACTGTGTGTGGGCGGGGAAAGCAGGACTCACAGGCTTTCTCTATGAGTCCTGGCAGCATTTAAAGAGGTATTTACATAAAATGACAAAATTAAAATGATAGAAAACCATATATCTCCAAACTCAGTGTCACCCCCTCTAACCTATGCTGCCCTGTAGAATTTGTTTTCCCCTTTAATAAATATAAGTTTCAAGAACTTTGTTGACTAGTAGATATGCGGAAGATTCTTCACGGAATAGTTTGATGACTTGCAGGTGTAGTTACCAGAGGTTCTAGATGTGTAAGTGAGAATGATATATATGGGTAAAAATGTACAAAAACCAAAATGTATAAAATGTATGTTGTACGCCATCAGTTTACGTGTATTTATGGATTGCTGTAAATGGATTGCTAACTCTGATCTGTAAAGTTATTTGAACTTAAGCACTTTCTTATCTATGAATATATCTACGTGTCCCTTTCACTCCTAATTTTACTGTCTGTAATTCCAAATAAAATCCTATTCTACTATATTACATAAGGAGCTCATTTCAGATAGTGTCATAGGTCATACATGGCGATAGAAGCCAAAGAATACAATTTATATAGAGCAGATAAGGCGATTCAACACTGGTCTAATGTTCCAAAAATAGCTAAAAAAAATCAAAAAGAAAAGTTTGTACTTGCAAATAATACAAATTGTGCAAAAGTTGAAATCTTTAGGTCAAGTAAATCTCCCCTTTATATTAGATATTAGGCCCGCAGGTCTTCTCAGATTTGGTATACCCCAGGGTTAACCCTTTAGACTTCTTAGTTCAATGTATTTTCTGACAGGCTGATGTCTGGAGTCCATTACAGCAGCCTGCATTCCCTTAAAAGATCTGTAGGTCAAAGACATTGACATTCATCGTAGACCTGCAAGTATGGGCAACCCTTCACAGGGGTGTACCCTTAAATAGGTTGTTTGGGATTGGGAAGAAAAAAAGTCTGCATTTTTCTCCAGAAATACCGCCACTCTTGTACGTGGGTCATTTCTGGTATTGCAGATTAGCCCCAATCAAACGAAAGGGGTGGAGCTGCCATACCAGACACGGCCTATAGAGAAGAGGGGCACGATAGCAAAAAAAAAAAGTAGATCTTTTTCTCTATTATCATACACCCTCTTTAAAATGATTGGCCCCAAAAAAAAAGAAGAAAAAAAAAGGGCGCACTGTCCCTTTAGTGGCCTATAAATCATTTACATTTCTGTATTTCTGTATTGAAGCTTTTATGTAACATACATATGTTAATATACAACACCTATTATCCATCACCAATCTCTTCCCCATCAGATTGCTGGCACCCTCACCAAGTCAATTGGAGATACAAAAACATCCGATCATGCCCACTTCACCCTTTTTGTATCTTCTTTGATGGAGAATGAAATAAATGTCTTTTTAATCTAAAGTTGATTTACTGGACAGATACCTTAAAGAGAACTCTTGTTTAATATAAAAAAATAATTGTTCCAAATTATTATGAATACATATTGGTATAACAGCACACAAGAAAATGGTGAAAGCACACTGCGAACACTAATGCCACCTAAGCTGCTAAACATAAATAAATATGCAGTAATGCTAAATCTACTTATAATAGGGAGGTTCTTAGAGCACATTTTGATCAAATTGTGTGAGCCCACCTGCCACGACAAGGCGACCTCTATGAGGTGGGAACCTACGCTGCACATACACCCAGAACTGGGACTAAGCCTACATATATGCATACCGGTATAAGTTCCCTTCCAAGGACCCTCCTTATTGTAGGGTTATGTTCTGAGCCTCCGTTGCAGATTCTGCTAAATTTGTTGGGAAATATGGTGCTATTTTTCTCGTCAAAACGACAGACACGACAAATCCCACTGTAAGTCAAATGAGTCCGTGGGGTACCGCTGGTATCCATCGTGCAACAGATCTGGCACTATGATGTGACTTTCATTAGAAACGGATGTGAACACAGCCTAAGAGGACTCCAGCACTATCCAAAGTACAAAATCCCTTCATCACTTGTTAGAATGGTCCATAATTCT
The DNA here is from genome assembly GCF_050947455.1 of Rhinoderma darwinii. Lineage (NCBI taxonomy): Eukaryota > Metazoa > Chordata > Amphibia > Anura > Rhinodermatidae > Rhinoderma > Rhinoderma darwinii. The sequence continues at coordinate 20,672,483 of NC_134699.1, forward strand.
GAAACGTTTCCTGATGGAATTTACTGACATGAAGGGTGATCACGATGCACAAATAATGCGGCCCAAAAAGTTTAGCTCTGCTACATCGTTTCCCAGTACAAAAGACCGAACACTAAATTAGACACCATTGCCTTGATCTACTGCCCTTCTGGTAATGGTTTGTTATGGGATAATGCCCAATAATTTATTACCTTTATAGATACAAATGGACCATTTACAAAAATCACCCAAACTTTCAATGAAGAACATAATGATGGAGGTTACAAGAAAGATAATAAAGTAACATGGTAAAGTCAACAGTATTTGCTGCGTCTTCATTTTGCAGATTCCAACATGTCAACCAAATTTAATACTTCTCCTTCCATAATCTTTTGAGCGTCAGGGCAGATGAACAAACAAATGACATAGTTTAGAAAATGTTCAGGTTGTGTCTCTTGCCCGCCAGGCACAGTAGTTGGAATCCTGCCAGCTTGGCACTTATTATCTGTCTTAGCTCAAATAATATTATGGAGGGCCAGGGTGAGCAGAGCAAAATAGCTGGTGTTATGTAGCACTAATATAGGAAGGGTGCGACCACACAAAAATTCACATACTACATCTATATACCTTTTTGGAATTAGAGCGAGCACGGTACATTGTGAGGTAGTACCTTATGTTGGTTTTTCCGCAATAGGCGCATCACTTACACATGCCCCCATTAGTGATTATTATCAATGTCCCAATGCCCCATTAATTGCCTACTATAGATGCCTTAATGTTATCAGCCTTAGCGATGCCTGCCACAGATGTCCTAGAAAAACTCATCCCACCGATAGGTCTCGGGTTGGTCTTTTCTGGACGTCTGCACGGCAGATGCTGTAAATGATGTTGGTGCCAAGTTATGTTACATTGAATGGACAGGGATAGAAGCTGTAAATACCAGATCGCTAAAATAAATAAAATCTGTAAAAGCGGGACCAGGATTTTTGGTGGTACAGACCAAAGAATTTTTGGCAAATATTGCCAAATTAATACAATTGGAGGACATGATATTATGTTGATCCACTTTCCTTAGTATGACAGAGCTCGCTATAGAGTCTGGAGCCCAAGGGGACCCAAAAAGGTCCATTTGCCCCTTATAAATAGACCAGTACTATCAAAGACGCGTGATAGGTCTAAGAAAGGTTGATGGACACTTATGTGAGAACATAGCTAGCAGGGGTGTAGATATAGGGGTGTAGATATAGCCTCATAGCCCCTCTGCCACGTCAGAAGATACCAGTATTATAAATGGCACAGATATTCCATTGGTGCCCAGGAGCTTCTAGTTAATATAAAACCATCTCACATGCCAGTCCTCTGATCCCACGCTGATCCTCTCCTAAGTAAACATCACGACCTGCACTTTCTCGTCATGCCGAATCATAAAAGTGTCAAGGAGTGAATTATAATAATTTATACTCTAGAATAATAACACAATCTCATTTCCATACATTAATCCAGAATCCCACCCAACTTGTTATCGGCATGAACAAAAACATTATAAATATCAGGGTAGATCTGATAACAAATAAAATCTGTGTAATAATGCCGGGAGGTGATTTATTTCAGATTTACCCTCAGTGAATTAATGAGCCGATCCTGCAAAAACATAAGAGGTTGAGTAACAACATGGAGATTTATCTTTATTGTTTACATAGCACCAACATATTCTGCAGCGCTGCAAAGCGATTGTCGCCATTCCCATCAGTCCCTGGCCCTGATGGGGCTCACAATCTAGTTTCCCCATTTCAGACACACACAATTTCATAGGAAGCGAATTAACCTATCAGTATGTTTTTGGGGTGTAGGAGGAAACCGGAGTACACGGGTAAACCCACACAACATACAAAATACATGATCCATGTTGGCCTTGGTCGAGTTTGAATCCAGGACCCCAATGCTGCAAGACAAAAGTTCTAACCACTGAGCCACCATGCTGCCCTAGATTATAAGAACAGCATACTGTATGTTATGTAACGGGTGGCCACCATAAATTTTCCCTCAAGGGGAAATGTAGTATTACATGGTGCCCAATGAAATGAATGGCAACCATGTAATATATGGTGGCGCCAGGTTCTCTAAAGCAGGACTTGCTCTTAGTGACTCTAACTAGCTAACAGAGGAGAGCTCCAAGCCCCTGTAAGATGCCATTGTGCGCTAATAAGACATAAAGAATAGGGGTTGTGTCATGACATAACCCATAATAAATTAAAACAACTACAAGTTGCCCTATTAGAGATGAGCAACTTATTAATCACCACCCAAGTACCAAACAGGGGGCTTAAAGAACACTTGAAGGGGTTGTCCGGGCAGCCGGAATAGCTGATCGGTGAGGGGTCTGGGTGTCGGTCCCCCACCGATCATAAACTGATGACCTATCCTGTGGATAGGTCATCAGTATAAAAAACGCCGTGCCCAGACAACCCCTTTAATGTAAATGACACCCCCGACCTCTCACAATGAGACCTCTTGGTCAGGAGCACTCAGGTGGCTCATATGCAACCAATATACTTGTTAAAAGCCCCTCTTACTCTTGCAACAAAAAGAATAAAAACTTTTTGAAAGCGAAAAGGCCGTCTTACAAGAGACACAGTAGGGAATTTTATACACTTCAGACATCTTGGCACTTCTGAACTCCCATGACAATTCAGTGGAAATTGAGAAGCGGGCACGTCATTTTCAAGTGGCATAAATACATTTTGGGTAACAAACTGCTACAGTTGTGCATACAATCCAATGGATTTTCTTTGAGTTATGTCTCAAGATGCCAATTATAATGACTTCTATTGAAATCCAAGTAGGAGGAGAAGCTAGCTACTTTCTCTCTCACTGATGTCAGTATGAAAATATTCTTCCCAACATTCCCTGTTTTAAAGCTTGTTAAAAAAAATTGAACAACCTGTAATTGTATAGGCTCTTATGAAAAGCTGACACTTTTTTTTAAAGGCCTTATTCACACGACTGTGTTCGATCGGTGAGATACAGACTGTCGGCCGCATTTTCTGGACCGAACAGTTTGGGGAGCTGTACTCCCATAGTTATCTGTGATGCTAGGAGTAACTGCCTCCCAGCAGGAATACTGTCTCGCACTGTAATCACCATTTTAATACGGGACAGTAGTCCCTCTGGGAGGCAGTGACTCACAGTATCATGAATGACTGAAGGTAGGAGTACGGTTCCCTTAACTGTGTTTGGTCCGGGAAATGTGGCCGACATACAGTCCATATCTCACAGACTGAACACGGCCGTGTGAATAAGGCGTAATGGAGAAGAAAGCATTTGGTCACCATATTTTGTTCAAACTCAACAAGGATAGATTCAATCAGGAATGTCTCAGTGAGGGGAAGGGAGGATTCTCGCACTGTGATTGACTGCCAAGAAGATATAACAGAGGGTGGGAGGATGATTGTCTGCATTACAGGGGAAAATAGAATCTAGCTCCATGAGAGACAATATGGCCAACAATGGTAGCTGCCAGATAGCTACTTCCTGTCCGAAAAAGACTAAGGCCTCATGCACACGAACGTGCTTTTGCGGCCGCAATTCCCCCGAAAATCCACAGGAGAATTGCGGCCCCATTCATTTCTATGGGCCCATGCACACGACCGTGGTTTTTACTGTCCGTGCATGGCCCGAGAGCCCACACCGCAGAAAGAACGGACATGTCTTATTACGGCCGTGTTCTGCGGTCCGGGCTCATTGAAAATAATGGCCGCGGCCATGTGCATGGCCCTCGATTTGCGGGCGGCTCGTGGCTGTCACTCCGTGGCCGGCCGACCCGAAAATCACGGCCGTGCACATGGCTACGGTCGTGTGCATGAGGCCTAAAGCCAGAAGCCAAGAGAATAAATAAACAGCATTGCATTTTCCTTTATATGACTTGGCTAACATCGGCAGAAATGTAATTTAATATTCTCCCACACTTGCATGAGCGTAACCTCTCCTCCCAGCAAATAATAAAAGACCTTCCCACATTGCATAAACAGTTTCTCCAGGGTGAGGGAGAGATGAAGTCATAGAATTAATCCAACATGTAGCGCTGGCCAAACTGGATCGACCAGGTCTCACATTGTTCCTACCATCTGACATAAATAATACATTGCCGTTTATATTCACTCTTTCCCGATAAACCACACCCCTTAAATGAAATATGTCCATACAATCTCACTATTTGCTTTGAGTGATATAAACAGTTTACTAACTGATGCTATATAATAGCAGTAATAATCCCTTAAAGGCGTATTCCATTTTTAGCAAATCAATGTTATTTTTTGTATAATGAAAAGTTACTAAATGTTCTAATATACTTTCGGTATCAATTTCTTAACAGTATTCAAGATCTCTGCTTGCCGTCCTTCAATAGTTACTTTATTGTCCACTACAAGTCGATGAAAATCTGGTCTGGTCATAGTAATGGTCAAACAGGTGCAAAAGACACAGTACGGATACATATACTGTAAGGGTATGTTCACACAGGGCAGATATGCTACCTAAAAGTACACAGCGTATCTACCCTAGACCTCCGGTGGGATCTCCGTTTGAAAAACTGCACCGCACCACATTCGGGCGGAATGTCCGCTGCGGAAAATAGCAGGTTCCAAAAAAAAAAGTTATACTTACCTGTAGACATGGAAACGCGTCACTCTGACGCCCTGCAGCCCGGTCTCCTGCGATGATGTTTCATCCCATGTGACATGTTTCATCCCATGTGACCCCTGCAGTCTGTGATTGGCTGCAGCAGTCACATGAAATGTAACGTCATCGCAGGAGACCGGGCTGCAGGACGTCAGAGGGACGCGTTTCCATGTCTACAGGTAAGTATAACCTATTTATTTTCTAAGTTGAATTTTTTCAGCGAGATTTGCAGCTTTTTAGCCGCAAGAATCACGACATTTGCGACTTCTTGTGGGTTTTACCATTGAATTTCATTGGAAAAAAACGCAACAGAAAACCAGCAATTCCGCAGCATAAATTGAGGGGCTGCAAATTAAAAAAACGCACCACAGTCCAACTTATGAATGTTTTTTCAGTTGTTTTTTTACGCAGCGTGTGGATGAGGTTTGTTCAAATCTCATCCACTCTGCCGCTACTATAATACACTGCGGATTTTCCGCAATGAAATACATTGCGGATATTCCACAGTATTTACGCTACTTGCGAACTTACCCTAACTGTAACGAAACATGCACCTGTGTGATCAAAACCTGACCAGGACAGATTAATACTATAAGATGGGAATATGGAGCTCTGAATTAGAAAATCACAGCGCTGACCGCTATACAGTAATAGTAATACAATTAAACAGCAGTGAAGGGGAGCCCTCATTTACTGCAGGGGAAATAAAGCATTACAAGAAATCAATGGGCCGTCTATGAAACACATGAACGGGACAGGCCCTCCAGAAGGAAAGACATTGTCTAGGTCTAGAAGCAGATTCAGAGTCCAGCGGCTAAACAATCTGGAGGGAGGGTCATAATGGCAAGAATAGTCAAGTGACATCCAGGTCCGGTACTCAGATAAGCGGCGACAGTTTGTAGAGGGGCAGCAATGACCTAAACTAGAGGCTGGAGGCTTAATAGGCTGGCAAGAAGGAAGTGCCAGGGCCAGACTTAGGCCCAATGCACACCACCGTATTTTTACCCGCCCGTAAATACTGGCTGTAAATACGGGTCCTTAACCCGTATTTACGGACCCGTAAAAAAAGTGGGGCTGGAAATGATGTCACAATCATATCCAAACCCCTTAAAAGGGTCACATGATCGCTCGGAAGCAATTTTCTCTGCTTCTCTTTATTCAAAAATTAAAATCCCCTGACGTCGCCTAGCAACGGTCCGGTAATTACGGGTGCACACACGTTGCCACCAGTAATTACAGGAACCCCATAGACTTCTATGGGCCTGCCCGTGCTGTAATTACGGCCTGAAATAGGACATGTTCTATATTTTTCAACGGCCTGGGCACCTTTCCATATGCAAACGGGAAGGTACCCGTGGCCAATAGAAGTTTATGGGCCCATAATTACGGGCGTATTTACGGTCGTGTGCATGGGGCCTTATATAGGAAGCCAAAAGGGTGAAACCCAACAGGTAATAAAGGAAGAAATCTCAAGACGCAGGAATCAAGAGAACCTGGACAACAGATTCAGCAGTGGAGCTGTCCAGCATTACAAGTAGCTCAGTGAGAATAGCTGCCGCTTTAGGCGTAGGGATTTCTGTGTTCGATACGTGACACTCCATGTAGTCTCTGATTCTTTTGTCCATCTGTCCCCCATTTCTTTCTATCCTAGTAGGGAGCAGACTGCATAGGAGCTTGATATACAAATCAAGAGAGGAACTTGTTAATTAAGGTAATTGGCACAGTAGCTTTATTTTTTTATTTTATTTGCAAAAGTATACTGCACCGATGTAGCCATCTTTTTTACTTTGATGCATTACAAACGCAAGTGTCAAGAAACGTTAACACGCCTTTTTCAATGAATGACTTTTCAATGGCTTTTGTTGTGTGATATCACGCTGCAGCAAGCTATCAGTCAATATAATCTTGGCTACATCTGTACATACGTTATAAGTCTAGGTTCACGCCTTTTTGCTCTGAAATTTTTCTTAACTTACTAAAAGACGGATGGCAATTTACTGACGGATTGAACTGATCGTGAAGGAACTATTAATTGTATGTAAAACTAAAAACATTCTGCAAATAAATGTGAACAGAACATGCTAGAAAATCTTCTTGCAGTGATAAGGTTTGTACCAGTCCGGACCAGTAGATGGTGCTGCAGAACACATTCCGGTTATAATGAACTGAATATAATAAAATACTCATAATCAAATCAAACTTTCAGCCCGGAGACCCTGGGGCCCATTTATCAAAAGTATATTTTTGTTGTTAGTTTTATGTCAGCAAAAATGATGTTGATTTTTCTGATTAGATATCCTCTCTCCAATGTTGGGTGAGTAGTGGCATTCTTGCTCCCTCTATGGCGCTGAACTGGTAGTGCATGCAACATGTTGATGGCCTGTTGGTTTATCATGCCTTGGACAATGACTGCAAGGATGTGGGGTTAAGGCCCCTTTAGGGCATTCAGAATAGGGCATAGACAGAAATTGGGAAGGGTGGTCTTTGGCTGCTGGCTGTGGTAGGCGGGTGATATGGGTAAGCTATGGGGGTAATGCACCAGGACAGAGCCCTTCAACTTTCGCCTAAAAAAACAAGCCAGCTGGTTATTCTGCAGATGCTGAGTGCCCCTTTATTTGGAGCATTTCTTGGAAGCTTGACCTCTAATTGAGCATTCATAGTGTCCAGGCAGATAAGCGTGGATATTTGCATGCATCCCCCATAGATCGCTTACTTTGCCATACCAGCTAGACTAGACAGCGGTTATGAAGTGCAGCTCTTGCTGTGATGGACTCGGTCCAACTATACCTTACATCATTGACTCATTGATTTTAATGGTCACCATGTAGTACTTAATTTCCCCTGTGGTGGCGCTGCATGAAAACTGGGCCATGCTCATTGACCACTGTTATTAATAACCGCAGTGAGTGGGAACTGGTGCTTGTCCCTGCTATTACTACATTACATCATCGCACTGTTATGGGTGTATTGTGGCTGGCACTGTTATGGGTGTACTGTGGCTGGCACTGTTATGGGTGTACTGTGGCTGGCACTGTTATGGGTGTACTGTGGCTGGCACTGTTATGGGTGTACTGTGGCTGGCACTGTTATGGGTGTACTGTGGCTGGCACTGTTATGGGTGTACTGTGGCTGGCACTGTTATGGGTGTACTGTGGCTGGCACTGCTATTATAGTCACACCTCCCAACTTTCAAGTATCACAAAGAGGGACAACCTTTTAAAAGTAGGCCAATGAACTTAGGCAACCGGCCACCACATGATGTAAACTAAGCAATGATAGCTCCCCTCCCTCTGTCAAACACATTAGATGCCGCTGTCGCTATTGACAGCGGCATCTAATGGTTTAAACCGCAGGAATCGGCGCACGCTTAGATTCCGGAAGTTGGGGCAGGAGCCAGGCTGTGTATAACAGCTGTGCTCCTGCCGCTGATCGCGTGAGTACACTGGCAGTACCCACGAGATCAGAAGACGGATATATCCATCCTTATGTGGGAACTAGCTCCTGCATAGGACCGATATATCCGTCCTTCGTCGTAAAGGGGTTAAAGTGGTTGCATTTATATGGCTCACATGATGAATATCTCTTCTGTATGTGCATATTATCCAATACATCATGGAAACAGCCATATTGGATTATCATAATATATACTAATACCTGACTGCTATATAATATTGAGAAATGACGAGGAGACAAAGCTTTTAATATTAAAACACAATTTATTTAACTGAAATTCCTAACTAAAGCTACTGATCCAGAAGAAGGCAAAAACCCTGCGCACGTTTACCCAATTTGTGCCACAGGGGAAAATTCCTTGTTGACCCCGAGAAAAGGCGATCAGTCCGAGAACCCAGGATCAGAGCTTGTAATGCAACTAACTAAACACATCTCATTGACAGCTATGACATTGTATTATATAGTAACTTATATCATTACGTATACGGCATATACAGAAGTTGTCCAATCCCAGTTGTTGTCCTCGATGTCCCGGTATCATGCCGGTCGCTCCTCTACTGATCGGACTCTGGAGATCACAGCACGACTATGGTCATCTCAGCTGTGAAAGAGAAAGAGAAGTTGTCCAATCCCAGTTGTTGTCCTCGATGTCCCGGTATCATGCCGGCCGCTCCTCTACTGATAGGACTCTGGAGATCACAGCACGACTATGGTCATCTCAGCTGTGACAGAGAAAGAGAAGTTGTCCAATCCCAGTTGTTGTCCTCGATGTCCCGGTATCATACCGGCCGCTCCTCTACTGATCGGACTCTGGAGATCACAGCACGACTATGGTCATCTCAGCTGTGAAAGAGAAAGAGAAGTTGTCCAATCCCAGTTGTTGTCCTCGATGTCCCGGTATCATGCCGGCCGCTCCTCTACTGATCGGACTCTGGAGATCACAGCACGACTATGGTCATCTCAGCTGTGAAAGAGAAGTTGTCCAATCCCAGTTGTTGTCCTCGATGTCCTGGTATCATGCCGGCCGCTCCTCTACTGATCGGACTCTGGAGATCACAGCACGACTATGGTCATCTCAGCTGTGAAAGAGAAAGAGAAGTTGTCCAATCCCAGTTGTTGTCCTCGATGTCCCGGTATCATGCCAGCCGCTCCTCTACTGATGGGACTCTGGAGATCACAGCACGACTATGGTCATCTCAGCTGTGACAGAGAAAGAGAAGTTGTCCAATCCCAGTTGTTGTCCTCGATGTCCCGGTATCATGCCGGCCGCTCCTCTACTGATCGGACTCTGGAGATCACAGCACGACTATGGTCATCTCAGCTGTGAAAGAGAAAGAGAAGTTGTCCAATCCCAGTTGTTGTCCTCGATGTCCGGGTATCATGCCGGCCGCTCCTCTACTGATCGGACTCTGGAGATAACAGCACGACTATGGTCATCTCAGCTGTGAAAGAGAAAGAGAAGTTGTCCAATCCCAGTTGTTGTCCTCGATGTCCCGGTATCATGCCGGCCGCTCCTCTACTGATCGGACTCTGGAGATAACAGCACGACTATGGTCATCTCAGCTGTGAAAGAGAAAGAGAAGTTGTCCAATCCCAGTTGTTGTCCTCGATGTCCCGGTATCATGCCGGCCGCTCCTCTACTGATCGGACTCTGGAGATCACAGCACGACTATGGTCATCTCAGCTGTGAAAGAGAAGTTGTCCAATCCCAGTTGTTGTCCTCGATGTCCTGGTATCATGCCGGCCGCTCCTCTACTGATCGGACTCTGGAGATCACAGCACGACTATGGTCATCTCAGCTGTGAAAGAGAAAGAGAAGTTGTCCAATCCCAGTTGTTGTCCTCGATGTCCCGGTATCATGCCAGCCGCTCCTCTACTGATGGGACTCTGGAGATCACAGCACGACTATGGTCATCTCAGCTGTGACAGAGAAAGAGAAGTTGTCCAATCCCAGTTGTTGTCCTCGATGTCCCGGTATCATGCCGGCCGCTCCTCTACTGATCGGACTCTGGAGATCACAGCACGACTATGGTCATCTCAGCTGTGAAAGAGAAAGAGAAGTTGTCCAATCCCAGTTGTTGTCCTCGATGTCCGGGTATCATGCCGGCCGCTCCTCTACTGATCGGACTCTGGAGATAACAGCACGACTATGGTCATCTCAGCTGTGAAAGAGAAAGAGAAGTTGTCCAATCCCAGTTGTTGTCCTCGATGTCCCGGTATCATGCCGGCCGCTCCTCTACTGATCGGACTCTGGAGATAACAGCACGACTATGGTCATCTCAGCTGTGAAAGAGAAAGAGAAGTTGTCCAATCCCAGTTGTTGTCCTCGATGTCCCGGTATCATGCCGGCCGCTCCTCTACTGATCGGTCTCTGGAGATCACAGCACGACTATGGTCATCTCAGCTGTGAAAGAGAAAGAGAACACTGCCCTCCTATGGCCTTCTCCTGTGACATCTAATCGTCCTATATCCCGGCATAATACAGTTTTATTAACATCCACGCTGGAGATGATCCATGGTCATAGACCCTCTATACAGACCAAACAAAAGGTCCAGGGTCTCGCAGAACACATGGGATAACTGTTAAGGAGTCTTTACATGTGTGACACGGAGGAGTTATAGGAGGACATTAAACAAGGCTCTTGCTGAAGTCAATGCATTGATTCTACGTATTTACCTTGACCTGTATAATCCATGTGTTATTTATTTCTTTCAGTTACTTTTATTGCGGCAACATATTACGTACGCAGTGCTGTACAGAGGGGTCCTCTTTTACTGTCCCCATTGGGGCTCACAATCTACATTCCCTATTGGTATGGGAGGAAACCGGAGTACCCAGAGCAAACACAGGGAGAGCATAAAAACTCTATGCAGATGTTGTCCTCGGTTGGATTTGAACCCAGGACCCCAGCGCTGCAAGGCAACAGTTCTAGCCACCGTGCTGCCCCACATGTGTGTTAAGACATCAGAAGGCGCCAAATATAAAACTATAAATAGAATTGTCACGTTACATACGATTGATGAATTTCACAGTTCTTGTCCTCATCTTCAGCCGCCGTCCAGATCTCCTCCCTGCAATGAAATAATAAGGGCAAAGTTTGCGCCATTTTAACTTTGTTTAATCCACGTTTATTAAAGTAAACTAGGTCTTCAAATTTTACGGAAAATGTATTTTACGTCGCCGCTTGACAATAATTTACAACAACCCCCCCATCCCTCAAATTTTCAGATTACATAAACGTATACATTACGTACATACATAAATGTCTGGAGATTGGCGGCATAATGGCGGCAGATTTTCTCAATGTTACTGTTTTCTTATTGGCTCCAAAACCTGAAAGTAAAGAGCACAACCCCCTATTGCCGCGTGTATAAGCCACGGTCCCAGGTGCCATTTTGTTCTCTCCCCGCCATGCGTCGAGTGTATGGTGTTTTTTGTTTCCACTGTTCCGGATTCCTGATGAATTATCTTGTGTCTTCTCTAATCATCTTCTTATCTTGGACGCAGCAGTTGCCCCCTGAACCCCAGATTCCATAGAATGAGTCATTGTGACATCAAGCAGTGAGGTAACAATGGCCGTGTGGACAGATGATGTCACAAATATGACCAGAAGTGACATCTCCTGCTATTCATAGTATTGATAGAAAGTTATTACAATGTCACCGTGCACATTGGTTAGTATTTCAATGCAGGGTTCTTAAAGGAAAACTACACACTAAAACACTGAGGTACTAGAAGTCCCAGCAAACTCAGTAATGAATAAGATTACACACTGGAAAATTGAAGAACTATAAGTCTCAGCCTTTTCTAGATATTAATAAATGCACAGTGGAGCAGAACAGCAGGGCTCACCTATCCTAGGGCTGATGTAAGACCTAGTTAAGGCTAGTGAGGGCTGGGACCCATTATTTTTTGGGTGGGTGGGTGTCATGAGTAAAGCACAATTTAATAATTTTCCACAAAATGACAGGAGTCACTACAGACATTCAGTATTTACTATATTCTTATTTTCTTAGTTTTCCAAACGAATCATTCTAGGAACTTTGTTTTATGTGACGTTTAACGCCATAAGGAATAATGGAGATGATGTTTTATCTGTCTGATGATAAAGAAATATTTTAGTAATTGGTTTTGATTAATTTTTTTTCCTATTTTGCTTCTGCAGCTTCCATGTTCTACATTACATTACAAGCTGCTTGGTCTTGATCAGTGTCCATCCCGACAGCCGTGCTCCCTGTCAGCTCAGTCTCCAGCCCCTCCTCTCTTCTCTGTAACGCAAATCTAAGCTCAATTCTGATCACATTTTATTTGATATAAACAGTATCGGTTTATCTTCCCCAACACATGTGAGCCGAGCCTAAGGGCTATCTACACCTTTGAAAGGAATTTTTTTTTTTTATTATTATAAATAATATATTGATTACATGAAAGATTGTTTCATTTGACGTACCTAACGTTATCTTGAATATTTTAGGACAGTATGAAAAATATTTTCTTTACATCTGATTCTTTCGTTTGCTTCGTTTTGTAATGCGTCATAACATGTTAAAACAATAAAAACTTTTGATTAAAAAAAAAATCTAATTATACCCCTTTACTTATATATTTTATGAAAGTAGACCTCACGCCTTGTAAAAATGTCAGTCATGCAATTTTACATCAACGCGTAACACTGTGTAAAAAATACATTTTGGGCCAGTTCACACATTGCGTAAATACTGCAGATTTTCCGCAATGGGATTTGTTGCGGAAAATCTGCAGCAAATACAGTAGCAGCAAAGTGGATGAGATTGAACAAGTCTCATCCACGTGCTGCGTAAATAGTGAGCGGAAATATCGCTCAGAAATTGACCTGAAGTTCATTCCGCAGTATGTCAATTGTCCTAACGTAAACGCTGCTTATATGTTGCGGGATTTCCCTATTGAATTCAATGGGGATGCAAGTCCCGCATCAAATAGCAGTTGTTCCGTTTTTTTGCGGTGGATTCGCTGCGATCCCGCCCAAAAAATCAGAACTCAGAAAAAAATTCAAATAACTTACCTAGGAGTTTGTGTTTCATCCTCCTGGGATGACGCTTCATCTCATGTGACCGCCGCTGCAGCCATTCACGGGAGGCCGGCCTAGATGACGTCAGAGGGCCGGCCTCCTTGGATGATGCTTCATCCCATGTGACCGCCGCTGCAGCCAACCACAGGCTGCAGCAGTCTCCTGGGATAAGACGTCATCCCAGGAGGCCGGCCAGCTTTAGTGCTGCAGTTTTTCGCAGCGGACACTTTCCGGGTGGAAAAGTTCATCACAGTTTGGTGTGGATTTTCGCCCGGAATTCCCTGCGGCAGACAGTGCGGATGCGCTGCGTGCTATTACGCAGTGTATCCGCCACATGTGAACTCATGTTTGTGGACTAAAGTCTGACCCAAACAGAAACTGAGATGCGTAAAACTTCCTAAAATATATAAGATGTGCAGAGTTCATACATGTCACTTATGTCTATATCTACATGCACTCGTCTTCATATAGCAACAGAATTGAAGATATCAAAAATCTCTGCCATCCAGTTGGTGGTAAACACATACCTCCCAGCTTTGAAGTATAACAAAGAGGGACAACCGATGCAGCGCGAGCAGCACGTCGCTGCAAATTTCCCCCAATCCCCGCCCATACACACCTGGTTCAGCCCACACAGTATCATGCTCCCATAGTGCTTCCCACACAATATAATACCAAATAGCTGGCCACACACAGTATAATGCCCTCTAGCTGCCACCATACAGCATAATGCCCCATAGATGCACCTGTACAGTATAAAACCAACACAGATGCCCCCATACAGTATAATGCCCACACATATTCTCCCATGCAGTATAATGCAGATACAGATGCTTCAATGCAGTATAATGCCCAAACAAATTCCCTCATACAGAATAATGCCCCATAGCTGCCCCCATGCAGCATAACGCCCCATAGCTGCCCCATACAGTATAATGACCACCGTACAGTATAATGCCCACACAGATGACCCATACAGTATAATGCCCCCATATCTGCCGCATACAGTACAATGCCCCATAACTGCCCCATACAGCATAATGCCCCCATAGCTGCCCCCATACAGTATAATGTTCCCTAGCTGCCCTTATACAGTATAATTCCCCCTAAGGTGCCCCTAATGCCAGTACTTTTGTAGATAGTGACACAGTGCCCATGTAGATAGTGCCCATGTAGATAGCGCCACAGTGTCCCCTTTAGATAGTGCCCCTATATAGTGCCACAGTGTCCATGTAGATAGTGACACACCTCTTGAAGATATCACCCCCCTTGTATATAATGCCATTGGGATTCTCCCTAGGAGCGGAATCCGTTCCTAGTGGGAAGCCCTGATGTCATGTCCATTGCCGACTCTGGCCGGGGATTCTGCTCCAGTAGGAGCCCCAGACATCAATGTCCATAAATGGACAGTGTCGTCAACGGCTTCCCCGAGCACAGCGCTTAAAGGGGTTTTCCCGATCAGAGCCCCAGACGTCAAAGTCCATATATGGACAGTGACCTCAGGGGTTTCCTCTAGGAGCGGAATCCCCGGCCAGATCATAGGCAACGGGGATTCCGCTCAAGGAGTAGACACTGACATCACTGTCCATATATGGACAGTGGCATCAATGGCTTCCCCGAGCAAAGCGCTTAAAGGGGTTTTCCCATTAAAGACATTTATGACATATCCACAGGATATACAGCAGAAAAATAAATGCCACCTAAGCCACTAAGTATAAATAAATATGCATTACTGCTAAATCTACTTACAAATAGGGAGGTTCTTAGTGCACATTTTGATCAAAAAGTGCTTGCCCACCTGCCACGACAAGGCGACCTCTGTAAGGTGGGGACCTACTCTGCACATACACCCAGAACACAGGATATGTCATAAATGTCAGATAGATGTGGGTCCCTCCTCTGGGACCCGCACCTATCCCTAGAACGGAAACACGGAAAAAGGCTGCCTGCAACAGCCAAACCCAATTTCCCAGCCACCACTAATATAAAAATAATAAATTGTACTTTATTAGCTACGTATAGCTGAACAGACCACACTTAGAATTAAAATTGTCACTGGCCGAGATCGGACGCACAATGTATTACCTGATTAAACAGGCATATGTTGTATGTTAACGTAGG
Organism: Rhinoderma darwinii; assembly: GCF_050947455.1. NCBI lineage: Eukaryota > Metazoa > Chordata > Amphibia > Anura > Rhinodermatidae > Rhinoderma > Rhinoderma darwinii. The sequence continues at coordinate 20,687,761 of NC_134699.1, forward strand.
AATGATGCTTCCCTATTCAGTTAAATTGTGAAACAACTAGTGGACAACAATAGGTCCGGTCATCGGCAGTGTTTAAAATATTAACAGCCCCCCCGACATGTTTCGCTACAAAGCAGCGTCCTCAGGGGTACACGGGGCTAATGGCGGCGCGAAATGAAAATGATCCTAATGTAGACACGCAAGATGACGCGTCCGAAGGTGTGTCGGGCCAGATGGCCTATGGCGATGGAGGAGACACAAATGCCTCTCGGCTGTATTTGGTTGACGAATGACCAACCAGATAAGATAGCTCAATCAGAGACCAGAGACGACGCATGCGCATGGGGGTGAAAGAAGGACTCAGTGCACTCAAAGCAACCTAGATTGCGACTCACCGAGTGAGTCACCAGCGCATGCGCAGATGCATGAAACAATGACTCAGTGCGAGAGAGGCTCACCATGTCTATCGATGTGCAACACTATGTGCAGCGGTACCCCTAAACGATATTCAACGAGCATATATCTACCAGTCAAGCTGGTCTGAGTGTAAATGAATAAAGAGGAGCCCATAGTCCATCGAGACAAATATAAAGTGATTGAATGGATAGCCCAAAGTGTATATTTAACACTCGGTTGCCATATTACAATATAGATCATGACCAGGTTGATAAGTCCACATCAATGTATCCGAATAATATAAAAAATCAGGGCACATGTGCACCAACATAAGTCAGGTTCAAGGAGTGACATCCCCATGCGTCTACAGACATCAGATAGTGTGGTAATTCCCCACAAATAAGGGGGGGGGAGCGAGGAGCGAAGGAAATGTCATTCACGACCAAAATGTACCTCAGAAATCTCCAATTGGGGATATGCCATATCTCTGAGGGTCGACACGGGATCAGTAATTATGTACATAGTGTCAGTGACAATAAGCCGCCTTCATCATGTGATCACAGCTATAATAAACGTAAATACGTCGATTAATCCAACCATTGGATCAGAAATAATTCTCATATTATTTTGTTATTCTGTTATTTATGTGATTCAAGAAAAGTTCTCCACAATTATGTAGAGAACGCAATGGCAGATAAACAAAGTTCAATTTGTAAATAGTTTTTATATATACATATGTGATTCTACAGAGGTCCAATAGTATGGACAAAAAACGGGAATTATTCGATGTCTCACTGCAGAACTAGAGAAACGCACTGAAGGTGAACCCCTCATTCAGACCTATGGGAGACATGGTATTAAGTCGGTGGATCCACCTCGCTTCCTCCTGTAGGAGTTTACGGTCCAAATTGCCCGCTCTAGGTCCCATCTTGATTTGGGCTATACCCCAAAATTTCAGCAACCTGGGGTTACCTCCATGAAACTTTACAATGTGTCTAGAAAGAGCGGTATCTTCGTTACAGGTCCCCGCACTTATATGTCTAGACACACGTCTTCTCAATTCCTGAATGGTTTTACCCACGTACAACTTGGGGCAAGGACACTTTGCAATATAGACCACCCCACTGCTCTGGCAATTTAAAAATTGTTCGATTCGATATAACTTGCCATCGACGGGATTAGAGAAGTTTTTAACTGTCGGCATTAGGGGGCAGAAGGAACATCTGCCGCATGGATGGAAGCCCTTCAGGGGTGATCTAAGCCATGTCGAAGGAGTGTGGGATTGTTTGGAATAATGGCTATGCACCAAGAACTCCCGTAAATTCTTGCCCCTACGGTAAGTGACACTCGGATTGGCCATCACTGCATCCCTGAGATCAGGGTCAGCCGTCAGGATAGCCCAGTGTCTTTGTAGAATCTGGACAACTTGAGGAGAATAGGCGTCAAAAGTGCCAATACACCGAATAATTCCAGATGACTTTGCTTTAGTGATTTTGCTTTCTCCATTCGACAGTAGTTCCCTCCTCTCAGAAGCTCTTGCTCTAGCATATGCCCTGTGTAGCCACTTTTTAGGGTAGCCACGCGCTGTAAACTTTTTAAACAATTTTTAAGCAATTTTTAAATTGCCAGAGCAGTGGGGTGGTCTATATTGCAAAGTGTCCTTGCCCCAAGTTGTACGTGGGTAAAACCATTCAGGAATTGAGAAGACGTGTGTCTAGACATATAAGTGCGGTGACCTGTAACGAAGATACCGCTCTTTCTAGACACATTGTAAAGTTTCATGGAGGTAACCCCAGGTTGCTGAAATTTTGGGGTATAGCCCAAATCAAGATGGGACCTAGAGCGGGCAATTTGGACCGTAAACTCCTACAGGAGGAAGCGAGGTGGATCCACCGACTTAATACCATGTCTCCCATAGGTCTGAATGAGGGGTTCACCTTCAGTGCGTTTCTCTAGTTCTGCAGTGAGACATCGAATAATTCCCGTTTTTTGTCCATACTATTGGACCTCTGTAGAATCACATATGTATATATAAAAACTATTTACAAATTGAACTTTGTTTATCTGCCATTGCGTTCTCTACATAATTGTGGAGAACTTTTCTTGAATCACATAAATAACAGAATAACAAAATAATATGAGAATTATTTCTGATCCAATGGTTGGATTAATCGACGTATTTACGTTTATTATAGCTGTGATCACATGATGAAGGCGGCTTATTGTCACTGACACTATGTACATAATTACTGATCCCGTGTCGACCCTCAGAGATATGGCATATCCCCAATTGGAGATTTCTGAGGTACATTTTGGTCGTGAATGACATTTCCTTCGCTCCTCGCTCCCCCCCCCTTATTTGTGGGGAATTACCACACTATCTGATGTCTGTAGACGCATGGGGATGTCACTCCTTGAACCTGACTTATGTTGGTGCACATGTGCCCTGATTTTTGATATTATTCGGATACATTGATGTGGACTTATCAACCTGGTCATGATCTATATTGTAATATGGCAACCGAGTGTTAAATATACACTTTGGGCTATCCATTCAATCACTTTATATTTGTCTCGATGGACTATGGGCTCCTCTTTATTCATTTACACTCAGACCAGCTTGACTGGTAGATATATGCTCGTTGAGTATCGTTTAGGGGTACCGCTGCACATAGTGTTGCACATCGATAGACATGGTGAGCCTCTCTCGCACTGAGTCATTGTTTCATGCATCTGCGCATGCGCTGGTGACTCACTCGGTGAGTCGCAATCTAGGTTGCTTTGAGTGCACTGAGTCCTTCTTTCACCCCCATGCGCATGCGTCGTCTCTGGTCTCTGATTGAGCTATCTTATCTGGTTGGTCATTCGTCAACCAAATACAGCCGAGAGGCATTTGTGTCTCCTCCATCGCCATAGGCCATCTGGCCCGACACACCTTCGGACGCGTCATCTTGCGTGTCTACATTAGGATCATTTTCATTTCGCGCCGCCATTAGCCCCGTGTACCCCTGAGGACGCTGCTTTGTAGCGAAACATGTCGGGGGGGCTGTTAATATTTTAAACACTGCCGATGACCGGACCTATTGTTGTCCACTAGTTGTTTCACAATTTAACTGAATAGGGAAGCATCATTCCTACGTTAACATACAACATATGCCTGTTTAATCAGGTAATACATTGTGCGTCCGATCTCGGCCAGTGACAATTTTAATTCTAAGTGTGGTCTGTTCAGCTATACGTAGCTAATAAAGTACAATTTATTATTTTTATATTAGTGGTGGCTGGGAAATTGGGTTTGGCTGTTGCAGGCAGCCTTTTTCCGTGTTTATGTATATTATGCCCGCCAGCTACCAAGGGTCATTAATTTGTTTGTTCTTGTGATACTGCTGGGTTAATTACCTTTCCTATCTGACCCTGTTCCTACACTGGAACGCTTTACTCATCCAGTTACAAATTCAATTGGAATGGCAGGTTTTCTATCTAGAAAGCCAGACCTGGAGACCTTATCTGCAGATGCGGCATTTGTCTTCTCTGTAGGTAATATTCCCCTACAACAATTTGATGTTCAAACAGCATTCAGGGACCTCCAAAAAACCTACCAGAAGTACATCAGATCGTGCTGGGAAGTGGCGAGTTTGGAAACTTATTTGCAACAAAAAATCATATATAGAGGCTTGAGGATCAATATCACACCAAACTCCTATAGAGATAATACAGCCTTTGTTAAAGAACTCCTCACTGACAGTTCTATGCGCTTGCTCCAGTATTTACTGGAGTTTGAAAAACAGAACTATAGCACTGTCAGTGCTCAACTTGAAAAAGAGATTGTTGACATACAGGCCTTTAGTTCATGCCCTGAGTTTGGGACCTCTGAGATTAAGCTACAGAAAAACATAGAAAAGTTACAGGGAGAAATAAAGGAACGGAAACACCGTAAATACGTTCGTGATCGGAGAGTCTTTGATCTTGGACAGGTTTATACCTACAAAACCAACTCATACTCTAAACCTAAACGTAACACAGTGTTTACCGATTTCTCTGAGTCGGACACTTCAGGAACAGAGGAATTTAGAAACAGTACCGACAGTCTTAGACTTGGTACTAAACGGAAGATCAAAAACAACAGACCGGGTTTCTCTAAGAGAACCCCGACTGTATCTAGACAATTCACAACCAACGTTCCTAACCGTATTACAACATGTCCCTCCAGTACATCAAGTTCCTCCTTTGCCTCATCTATGCCGGTCCCTTCATCTATCATAAACCCTGTGTACACATTGTCCACTCCTCACCCCTCTCGCACAAATCAGAGCATATATGGAGGGGACAACACAGTCAAACAACCTATTGGTCCCCCCACTACTTTCCCTTTTTTAGGTTCACCCAGTCTGAACTGGGGGATAAAATCATAACATCTAACACACTCGTAGGGAGAGATGATGAGATGCAGATAATAAACTTGTCTTCGTGTCAACTTAGCTCTCACCAATTAACTTTACTTAAAAAGGGCCTGTCATATACTCCCACTCCATCTTATGATGAATTCACATGGGTCAAGGACATCAACCTTTTTGCACGAAAACTGGCCCTACATAAGTACTTCAAGGGTAATGTATCTGAGAAAACCTCTCAGGACCGCACAGAACGCAACACCTTGAAAGATCTTGAAAGTTTGCTCCATGAGAGCGAATTCGGTGCTGCGGATGTTGTTGGACCACTCTCAACTCTACGCCCCAAGTCCAAACTCACACCTCCATTCCCACAGTATAGTCACATCGACACATTTGTGAGAATGGTGTGCAACGACCTTAAAAAACTTAAAACCAAGAAGTCTACCACTTTTGGTAACCTCAATGATGACGAGAGACAGGCTTTGGACACTTTATGCAAAGATGACAATTTAGTCCTCAAACCCTCTGACAAGGGGGGTAATATTGTGATCATGAGCCATGCTGACTATGTCCGCATGGTTCACAGGTTACTTGATGATGATACCACTTATGTCACTCTGGATGTGAATCCTACGGCTAAATATCTTGCCGAGTTATATTCCCTCCTTAATGGTGCCAGAGATGAGAATCTCATCACTAGTGATGAATTTAAGTGTCTCTACAACTCCACCCCCACTTTGGCGACCTTTTATGCGTTGCCAAAGGTGCACAAGGCGACCTCTCCTCTCCCTGGTAGACCCATTGTGTCGGGTAATGACAGCCTGACACAGGGTATCAGCCTCTATGTCAATGAAATGTTAATACCGTTTGTGTCCTCTTTGTCCTCCTATCTTAAGGACACTAAGGACACCGTCACCAGGATCCATGAGATCAATGTAACTCCTACCACAATGATAGCGAGTATAGACGTGGAGTCACTTTACACCAATATTCGGCACGAATTAGGACTCACTGCAATTAAACACTTTCTGAACACTAAAGGCATTCAATTTCAACGTCACAATGATTTTGTTCTGTCACTTTTACGTTTCCTACTTACGCACAATTATTTTATTTTTGATCATAAATATTATCATCAAATAAAAGGTACGGCTATGGGCACCGTTTGTGCACCCACTTATGCGAACCTTTTCCTAGGGTGGTGGGAAGACACCATTGTTTTTTCTGATAATTTCTCCTCCTTCACCTCGCACATTTCTTTTTTGGGGGAGATATATTGATGACATTCTCATCCTCTGGGATGGGGATGTCAACACTTTTTGTGACTTCATGTCTATGCTCAACGCCAATAATATTGGCATGAAATTCACGTATGAGATCCATGATCACACCATAAATTTTCTTGATCTCAAGATATCTCTGGATCCTGATGGCGGTGTCCAAACAGATGTCTTTCGTAAGGCTACTGCGACCAATAGCCTCCTGCATTGGCAGAGCCATCACCCTTCTGCCCTCAAAAAGGGTATACCTATTGGCCAATATTTAAGGGCCAGACGTAATTGCTCGAGCGAGTTAGCCTTTCAAAATGAATGTGACGGTCTGTTTAAAAAGTTTACAGCGCGTGGCTACCCTAAAAAGTGGCTACACAGGGCATATGCTAGAGCAAGAGCTTCTGAGAGGAGGGAACTACTGTCGAGTGGAGAAAGCAAAATCACTAAAGCAAAGTCATCTGGAATTATTCGGTGTATTGGCACTTTTGACGCCTATTCTCCTCAAGTTGTCCAGATTCTACAAAGACACTGGGCTATCCTGACGGCTGACCCTGATCTCAGGGATGCAGTGATGGCCAATCCGAGTGTCACTTACCGTAGGGGCAAGAATTTACGGGAGTTCTTGGTGCATAGCCATTATTCCAAACAATCCCACACTCCTTCGACATGGCTTAGATCACCCCTGAAGGGCTTCCATCCATGCGGCAGATGTTCCTTCTGCCCCCTAATGCCGACAGTTAAGAACTTCTCTAATCCCGTCGATGGCAAGTTATATCGAATCGAACAATTTTTAAATTGCCAGAGCAGTGGGGTGGTCTATATTGCAAAGTGTCCTTGCCCCAAGTTGTACGTGGGTAAAACCATTCAGGAATTGAGAAGACGTGTGTCTAGACATATAAGTGCGGTGACCTGTAACGAAGATACCGCTCTTTCTAGACACATTGTAAAGTTTCATGGAGGTAACCCCAGGTTGCTGAAATTTTGGGGTATAGCCCAAATCAAGATGGGACCTAGAGCGGGCAATTTGGACCGTAAACTCCTACAGGAGGAAGCGAGGTGGATCCACCGACTTAATACCATGTCTCCCATAGGTCTGAATGAGGGGTTCACCTTCAGTGCGTTTCTCTAGTTCTGCAGTGAGACATCGAATAATTCCCGTTTTTTGTCCATACTATTGGACCTCTGTAGAATCACATATGTATATATAAAAACTATTTACAAATTGAACTTTGTTTATCTGCCATTGCGTTCTCTACATAATTGTGGAGAACTTTTCTTGAATCACATAAATAACAGAATAACAAAATAATATGAGAATTATTTCTGATCCAATGGTTGGATTAATCGACGTATTTACGTTTATTATAGCTGTGATCACATGATGAAGGCGGCTTATTGTCACTGACACTATGTACATAATTACTGATCCCGTGTCGACCCTCAGAGATATGGCATATCCCCAATTGGAGATTTCTGAGGTACATTTTGGTCGTGAATGACATTTCCTTCGCTCCTCGCTCCCCCCCCCTTATTTGTGGGGAATTACCACACTATCTGATGTCTGTAGACGCATGGGGATGTCACTCCTTGAACCTGACTTATGTTGGTGCACATGTGCCCTGATTTTTGATATTATTCGGATACATTGATGTGGACTTATCAACCTGGTCATGATCTATATTGTAATATGGCAACCGAGTGTTAAATATACACTTTGGGCTATCCATTCAATCACTTTATATTTGTCTCGATGGACTATGGGCTCCTCTTTATTCATTTACACTCAGACCAGCTTGACTGGTAGATATATGCTCGTTGAGTATCGTTTAGGGGTACCGCTGCACATAGTGTTGCACATCGATAGACATGGTGAGCCTCTCTCGCACTGAGTCATTGTTTCATGCATCTGCGCATGCGCTGGTGACTCACTCGGTGAGTCGCAATCTAGGTTGCTTTGAGTGCACTGAGTCCTTCTTTCACCCCCATGCGCATGCGTCGTCTCTGGTCTCTGATTGAGCTATCTTATCTGGTTGGTCATTCGTCAACCAAATACAGCCGAGAGGCATTTGTGTCTCCTCCATCGCCATAGGCCATCTGGCCCGACACACCTTCGGACGCGTCATCTTGCGTGTCTACATTAGGATCATTTTCATTTCGCGCCGCCATTAGCCCCGTGTACCCCTGAGGACGCTGCTTTGTAGCGAAACATGTCGGGGGGGCTGTTAATATTTTAAACACTGCCGATGACCGGACCTATTGTTGTCCACTAGTTGTTTCACAATTTAACTGAATAGGGAAGCATCATTCCTACGTTAACATACAACATATGCCTGTTTAATCAGGTAATACATTGTGCGTCCGATCTCGGCCAGTGACAATTTTAATTCTAAGTGTGGTCTGTTCAGCTATACGTAGCTAATAAAGTACAATTTATTATTTTTATATTAGTGGTGGCTGGGAAATTGGGTTTGGCTGTTGCAGGCAGCCTTTTTCCGTGTTTATGTATATTATGCCCGCCAGCTACCAAGGGTCATTAATTTGTTTGTTCTTATCCCTAGAACGGGGCCCCCTAAACTCCGTTCTACTTGTATGTGTTGTAGCTGAAAAGTGTGATTTCCCACCATGAATTACGGAAACTGCATAACTCGCTGAGCTACACTTTTTCTGTAACTCCCATGGTAGTGAATGGCAGTTACGGAAGCAGCGTAGCATACGAGTTGCGCTGTTTCCGTAACTTCTATTCAGTTCTATGGGACTTACGGAAACAGCATAGCTCAGCGAGCTATGCTGTTTCCGTAATTCCTGGTCGGGTATCACACGCGTTAGCCAAAACAAAGAGCGGTAGAACAGGGTTTAGGGGACCCCGTTCTAGTGATAGGTGCGGTCCCAGAGGTGGGACCCACACCTATCTGACATTTATGACATATACTGTAGATGTCATAAATGTCTCTGATGGGAAAACCCCTTTAAAGTAGCGCTGTGCCCGGGGAGTCCTCGGCGAGCGGAAGAGCTCCCTTTGCTCCTCCGTTCTGAACTAATTCTGAAGCAGGGAGCTGATGGTTTCCTGCTTCAGAATCGGGTTCAACTGTATCTGCGTCCTGAGGACGCAGATACAGTTGACAGCGGGACATACCCCCGGCCGCCCGGGACCCGGGACTGTCCTGCTGAATTCGGGACGGTTGGAAGGTATGTCACAGTATGTGGATAGCACTGATTTGTTGGCAGTGTGACTGGCACTGTTATGGTGGTATGTGATTGCACTGATATGCGGTCATGGGTACTGGCACTTTTCTAAGGGGGTTTTTATGAGGCCATTCTGCATCTGATAACTGAATATTCATACATGTGTGTGACACTGGGTCCATGAGCATCAGCATGCCACCTTGACAATATCCTGCGTATGCCCCTGGTTGGTATGAAGGTTGAAGGTTCGGATATAGCCGGTCGTATTCAATATACAATGACTGCTCATCTCTGGAGAACTGTTCTCAGTGCTATGACTCATTTCAATAACCAGAGGCAGAGTGCAGCCCCAAAACTGCGGTTATGGGGTAGGGAGTTCTGTGTAGTGGGCACATTTAGCACCACAAGTTTAACCCTTTGTTGAAACATTTAGTTGTTCATATTTAAAGTGTATGGCGACTCTATTGTTGATTTGTCTCACATCTGAAGTTATTCAGTAACCTCTTGAGACATAATAGGGGATCACTAGATTGCTTGATTGTTTATTTATTCTGATGCCAGATTTGGGGTCGGGAAGGAGTTTTTTTTCCTCACTGAATGACTATTGGATTCTTCAAAATAGTAAACGTTTCAACCTTATTATTAAAGATGAGCAAATCTGCAAAAATATTGTCTCCCATTGACTCTCCATACTGCAAATCTCGAACTCGACTAATTTATTCTACGATGTATATATTCTTATTATTATACTTACCGTGTTTCCCCGATAGTAAGACACCCCCGATTGTAAGACGTATCGGGGGTTTCAGGGGGGTCGGCTAATATAAGCCGTACCCCGAAAGTAAGACATATGTCTTACTTTCGGGGAAACACTGGGGTATTGCCGCCTCCTGCCCACTTCCGCGCCGCCCCCGGATATATCCGTCCTCAGCAGCTGCTAGTTCGCGCAGGAGGACGGATATATCCGTCCTGTGATGGCGCGGGTACTGAGACTGTACCCACGCGATCAGCGGCAGGAGCACGGCTGTTATACACAGCCTGGCTCCTGCTGCAACTGCCGGAATCGAAGCGCGCGCCGATTCCGGCAGTTTAACCCATTAAATGCCGCTGTCAATAGTGACAGCGGCATTTAATGTGTTTGACAGAGGGGGGAGCTCCCTCTGTCACCCGATCGGCGCCCCCGCAAACAAATTGCGGGTCGCCGTCGGGTTTCCATGACAGCCGGGGGTCTAACAAAGACCCCCAGGTCTGCCTTCAGCATCTGCCTGTTAGGCGATGCCGGAGGCATGACCTAATAGGTTGCCTGTCAGTTTTACACTGACAGGCAATAATGCTTCGGTATACTAAGTATACCAAAGCATTATATATGCGATCGGCACATCGCATAGTGAAGTCCCCTGGTGGGACTAAAAAAAAAAAATGTAAAACAGTTAAATAAAGTTTGTGAAAAAAAAATAAATAATAATTCGACAATTTTTTTCCAATATAAGACATACCCCGAAAGTAAGACATAGTGGGGCTTTTGGGGATAAAAAGAAAGTAAGACACTGTCTTACTTTCGGGGAAACACGGTAACACATAATAATTATACGTATGCATGATATAATATGTGAAATAATGCCCCCTACTGGAAAAGATAAGAATATTAGAAGTTTCATGATCATATAAAAGTGAAGCTGCAGGCTGCGAACATTTACACAGGTCACAGAACTCCAAGGTGACTCCTATATTCTTTATAATCATAGTAGTAGATGCATTATTGCTTACAATACAAGGCTCAGCTGCTTCAGAACTTCTTTTTTACGGGAAGCTTCCTGTCCACCATTGATTGATTCATATGAATACTCCTTATTTAAGGTGTGTATTAGGATGTTCTGCAGCAGCTGGGACACAGAACTGTATAATACATACGGCAGCTGCATACTTAAAAGGGACGTCTAGTTTAGGGAACCCATTTTAATATACCCTGTTAGGGACTCTGAGTTAATAGAAGGGTCCTCAGTTCAGGATCTTCATCTCTTGGCCAGACTGAAGAGCGGTTACAAAGAGTGTCTCTCACTCTGGAGGACCTGTCCTGTCCTGCATTACACACACAATGTATTGGTATGAATGGGCACTGTGTAATACTTAATTTCCACTGTGGTGGCGCTGCAGGAAAATGTAAGACTTACCGCCAGGTTTCCCCACAGCTGATCGCTGGGGGTTCCAGCAGAGGGACACTTTGTGATCAGCTTATTGTCAAGGGACTCTTCTAATAAGTTGTGAAGAACCCCTTTAAGGAGAGAGGGAACACTGCTTGGCACAGGATAAGGAACTCCTTTAAAATTGATCTGTGACAGACCTCTTCTGGTGGAAGAGATAAGCAGCGCCGCCGTTGCTGTGACGCTGCTCTCTGGATAACTGGCAGGCTCTGACATCATAATGTGATGTTTATACAAACATTTCCACTAACGTGTATTATATCAGTATTACGCACGTTCAGCAGCTACAAAAGTTGAAAACGAAAAACTCAGATCAGAATAGTAATTACTCTACGTTGTAAATAATTACCCGCGTACTCGAGAAAAGCAGAAACCCTGAACACCTCCCCAGTCATTCCTGTCCTGTTAGTTCCCACAGTCCCAGGGTACTTTAAGGTTGTTGTACCACCTGAGTAGAGACACAACTGAGACAATCCTACTACACAGAACACAAGAATAGACTCCATTCTTCTCCATATCTCCTGGTCCAGAGTCAACATGACTTGTCCCGAGGGAACAAGAACTAAGAATCGCTCTTTCTCCCTATCCTGAACCTGGTGAGTCAATTTAACCCCTCGTGTGTGTGTGTATATAGATCCTGCTACCTATTTTCTATCCCTCTTCTTCCGGTATTCCAGGAATTCTTCACAACCCCGTCAAGAATTTTCGTGCTAAACTAAAACTGTTCTCCAAGTTCTCTCGTACTGCAGACCTGCCAATCCCTTAAGTCAAATTAAGTAAAATAAATAGCAAGGAAGAGATTATTCTGAGCCCAAGGTGAGTGAAATTCGAGCCGGCAGACATGGTTCACTGGCTAAGCCAATAACATGCAGTTGAAGTAAAGCCACAAGACTTCCTTATTTCATGTTACTATGGGAGCTGTATAATTACACATTAGATAGTCACCATGCCCTACGGTAGCAGGTCTGCACTGATAACATGTGCTAAATCTTCTTATCCCATGTCTTACTCTATGTCCTTCAGCCGATTGGATGTTCTAGTTTTACGAAAGTTCCAAGATAACAGAAGTAGGCTGCACCCTAAGGTCAACATGGCCAGTGGAAAACGCTACAATCCAAACCAAAAGGACGTCCTGATAGATTTGAATGGTCGCTTGGCTGCGTATCTTGAAAAAGTGAAGACGTTAGAGGAGTCCAACCGGAGACTAGAACTAAAGATCCAACAGGTGTCTGAGAAACGGGCCGTTGGCCGAGACAACAGTCGTTATCAGAAGACTATTGCTGAACTTGAAAGTCAGGTAACATTTTCTATTCTTCTCAATTGATGTTCCTCAACTCACAAATAGAAGATTGGCTTCAAAAATGTATGTCTCCTCAATAGATATCAATATATTGATGTTGAATTGTGGGTCACAATGCCCTCTTGTCCTCCAGTGTCATCTGCTTATTTGCATCAAAGAATTCCCAGACACAGCAGAGAGCAGGGGAAGGACCAGTGTCTTATTCCATCAAATACAATATCTATATAGGATGTAATGAATGTGAGATGAAGGTCATTACCAAACCTTGTGCCAAAAAGGTCCAGAGACCGTTACCCCCAACACTGGACCTTGAATTGTAGGTAGGAGTAAAAGCTCATGAGCAAAACTTCTTGGTTGATTGGTGTTTTGTGTGGTAGTTCCTATTGATGGTGTCCCTTGTGATTTACCATATAGTGCCCACATAATACAACCATACTGTGCCCAGAGGACATTGATGTGAGGCGCCCAAATACCACTAGCAGAAAGTTGTTCAAATAACCCTTTCCAGTAGTTTTCCTTAGCATTTAGGATTGGGGGTGCCAGTTATGGGTGCCTGTACAACCAGCGCCAGTGGTGCCCCATTAAGTAGTGAAATGTGATACGACCTGTGCGAGTGCACATGTCGCAACTTCCCTAAGGCCAGCCCTGCTTATGAGCCATGGAGAATGCATGTTTTTCTACTAAATGACTTGCGACCCGTGACTGATTCAATTTAAAGAGGTTTTCTGACCTCTAAGAATAGTTTAATTTAAAAAAATAAACTTCATAACTTACTTACCTTAAAATGTGTCCCTGTTCCCATGACATAGGTTACTGGGGAAGCCCACTATTCACTGAGCAGCCAGGTGTGGTCCGTCACCACCTCACATCACATGCTGGCAGCGGCCAATAACTGGGCACCTTTGTGACATGTCCCCTGTATTGGCATCTACTGTGATGAAAGTGAAAAGTGGTTGGGGACCCTGGTGGCTGAACTTTATGGGTAAATGCATTATAAAGTTTATTTTTTTATATTTTAAGGAATGTAGAGATTTATTCTTATGGTTTGAAAAATTCCTTTAAATATATATGTATATTGAATTATACAATCTGTTTAATAAAATACTGATATGTAAGACTCCTTATGCCCAGTGTTTTATACACATTACTTTAACCAATCATAATTTCGTTTGACTAGGATAATGGTGTGCAGCTCCTAGTGGTCATCTGTGGTATTGCAATACCTTTTATTGTTTGCACAGTAGTTTTATTTTTGGCATATACAAATAGGGTCAAACTTATGTCCCCAAAATACATAGGGCTGCTTTAGTCTTAGAGCAAATGGTACGGCTGCACTTTGACGCCCCAACGTCACATTACATGATGGTAAACACCACTAACTGAAGAATCCCAGCTAAGCGGAGGCAGTAAGTCCCTGCGAGCTGAGCGTGCGTGTCTATGGGGTGGTCAGGGGAGAGAGTTGTCGACCAATCAGGCATTGACAACTATTTTATATGTACGGCTAGCTGCAATGTGAGATGGCAGGAGATAGGCTCATTGCGCATGGATGCAGTTAATCTCGATTGGGGTCACTTTATGATCCCTCTTTACAGGATCCATTTAATGGAAATCTCCTCATTTGAACAACAATTTACAACATGTTATGTAACTTTGTAAATATGTTGCTTTACTTGACAAATGTTAGCAGTGCATTGTGGGCGATCACATGACAAGTACTCAGAAAGGGCTCATGTGCACGGCCTTATTACAAGTTTATTGTATATTGATCCATAATACGGCACCCACAAACTGCTATGGACCCATTCTGTACCACCGGGGCCACAGAGTTTTTTCTCATGAATTTTGTATGAATCTGTATGGGGAAAAAAAATGGTGCCATGCTCCATCACATGTCGTATTATAGAGGTATTCTTCTCTAGAAACATGGCTTGTAGAGAATAATATGGTGCCCCGTGGAGGATCCATACATCAATGCAAGAAAAGTGCCTACAGATCATTAATACTAAATCATAGGGACTGTCGTGTGATGTCATATTTTGCCAAGTCCATTGACCCGTAGAATTAAGCTGTTAGGTCACATGTCTGACAGCAGAATTAAAATAACAGCAGTCTGTTTCCAATGGCAACCAACAACATTTTGAATGTTGAATGATTTGAGGAAAAGACATCAAATTACAGAAAAACAGAACAAGAACAGTAAAGCAAAGTATATGCAACATTTATCCACTTGTTATAAAGTTTAAACAAAAGAAATCACTTCTATGAGAATTCCCATACTTGTTGGAAGCACGGAGGAGGATAAAATAATGTTTGTTTGCTGGAGTAAAACATTTTCCCAACACTACAGATCAAAGAGATTGTATGTACTGGGTTTTATTAAAAAATAACATTAACTTAGTGATAGTGTTTTACTACGTACAATCAATGTTCACATAGGTTTAGCCACTAATGAGGGATACCATTGTGTTATTTCTAGGTGTGATGTGCAGAGCTGCTTATGAATACCAGGCAGAACAATAGACGGGGAACTGTTTAGAAGTCTGTGGTTTAGCACTGAACAAGGGCGTGCATGCCATAGGGGCAGCCACGGCGGCTGCTCCAGGGCCCATTGGAAGGGGGTTCCAGCTCAGATGGCCCCATTGACTTTTCGTATTTGCACCTACACTGGAATTATAGGGGTATTCCAATGGTCAGAAAGGATCACTAGGACATGCTATCACTTACTGATCTGTGGGGGTCTGACTGCCGCAACCCCCACAATGCTCAGAATGCAGGAGTCGCTGTGCTAGTTAGGTGCTACAGTTCCTTCATAGGATTTCCCTGCACAGTGACGCTCTTGGAAACCCTACGTGCAGGGAGTTACAGCCCCATTCACCTCGGACCCAGAGGTCAGACCCCACGGATCATAATGTTATGGTATATCCTAGTGATATGACATTAGATTATATGATGCAAATACCCCTTTATAGGATAGAGGAACCTGCCTGAGAATTACATTGAACAGTAGGTGGGGAAGGTTAGATGGGCGCTGGACCCTACTGTCCCCAGGTGGGTTGTCTAGTGATGTGTACAATTTTTGCTATGGGGCCCTCTATGCACACCCCTGCCAATGAATAGGTTTTTCTGTATAACCATTTGTCTTGGTTGATCACCTCAATAGTCACAATTAAAATGATTTTGTTTTGAGTCTACAACTTCTCTGCAGACCTACATGTCTCCATGGTAACAAACTGTGTAATCTGATTTCCATCAATCTGATCCCTACTTTTTGCCAAACTACAAATGTTTGTTGACAGATAAAAGGGAATATGACTGCAGAATGAGACTGCACAGGGTTTGTTGTAGTCTGTTACCATGGAGACACATAGATCTCCATAGGTGCTGTAGACACAGAACAGTAGAACATTTTTACTGAACAGTAGTTTAGAGGTAGGAAAAACGGGACCACCGGCGCTGCTTGGATCTTTGGTCAATATAAATACACAACCAGCGTTTTACTGAACGACTCTTTGCAGAATTGCTTAAACTAACTAATCTAATAGGTGCTATGATGCTGATAACCACAGTGTAAACATTTTTTAAAAATGCTTATTATTTGCAAAGTTCTGAGCAGTTTTCTAAATATGCTAATGTGGGTCTAATAGCCAAATAGGAGGGGACTCTTTCTTTTTCACTCTGGACGGTGTAATGTTTTCTGTATGATGTTGTCCAATCATCATACAGCTTCTCCCTCTTCCCAGTCCAGCAACACAGTGGGATGATATAGTATACAGCGTCCATTCCCGACTGTGTTTTCAACTGGTGATATCTCCAGTTGTGTTACCGCTAGAACTGCGATCTTGGTGTCATATAATGATCAGAATCTCATTTTTCATATGCCACCAGAACCGCTGTTCTAGGTTGTCCACAGTCAGAGATATGGCTGTTTGAAGTTATCCCACTTCCCTCCAGCCTCAGTCTCTCACAGTGTGTGAAGCAGCTTCATGCTGATAGGACAGCGTCAGAGGCTGTGAGGAGGCTCCACCTCCGGAGAATCGCTGCTGTTACCACCCACTTGTCTAGTATAGCCTCATTTACATATTTAGAAAAAAGCTCATAACTTTTAAAATAATAAACGTTTTGGGACACAATTATCACTAGTATTATCAGTGTGACAGCGCCTATTCGATTAGCTAGGAGAAACTAGTGACAGATCCTCTTTACATTTTTATTTTAAATGCATTTGAACAAAAAAAATTGTCTGTGAAGATGGACTTAGCCTTTCAGCGGCTTCACAATGTCCCAATAGTCTCTGTCTCATTGCTGCCAAACAATACTGAACATAATGTAATATTCACGTATATATTGTAATGATTTAAATGCATTCAAAGCAGAGAGTAAATAAAGAACAAGCCATCTTTTCATGCTCAAAAACGGTTTTTATCCGCATGGAAATGACAAGCCCCAGTATGATGCCTAGTCGCACGTGGTGTCTGGCCAGAGAACAATGACATGTTGCTGCCATATCTATAAAGCGGAGCTCAATAAAACATGGCTGGAAGGGTTGTAATCACACATGAAATCGACTGCAGAGAGAAAAATACATCAAACAAACAATGCCATCTTCTAATCATCTGATTCGTTGCTATATGCAATGCCAATGTTATGTACACAGCATTCATACACGCTCCCAGCAAGTGTTGTCATAGTCACATGTCATCCATTTCATTATTCAATATACTGTATATGAGCATGGGATCAATTTACATACAAAAGTCTCCAAGTTAAGTAGGTTATGGGATAGGTTGTATTTTGTTATTGTATTCACACTCTGGAAACAATATTGTTGTTATTTCCCTTAAAGGGATTGTCTATTTTGGACAACCCATTTCCATTTCAATAAAGGGACCCCGGTACATGAAATATCTCTATTAGACCAGTGTTGAGAGACAGCAGCTTTTGCTTTGCAGGCTCGTCCGCATCCATTTACTACATGGATGCCCATTGATTTCATAGTGACCACCATGTATTGCTATCAACTAGGAAAGTCCACTTTTGCAACTCATTTTTTCATTGCTCCAATGCATCTAAGATATAAAACTAAGCAACCTTTTATAGTCTTGATTAAAAATCTCCTACTTTGTATCTACAGCTCCTATACAGACCTGTGTGTCTCCATGGTTACAGACTACAAACAAACCCAGTGTAGTCTGATCCTGCAGTTAAATTCTCATCCATCTGTGCCTTTCTTTCTGCTAACCTACTAAATGGAAGAGAGATGGAGGAGAGTGTGACTGCCGGATTAGACTACACAGGGTTTGTTTGTAGTCTGTAACCATGGAGACACATAGGTCTTTATAGGAGCTGTAAAGTTGCTTCATTTTTATTTTTATTTTAGATGCATAGAAGCAATATAAAAACAATTGGCTGCAAAGGTGGACATTTAACCCTTTCACTGACTTTAAACGCTTGCCGCAATATAATAGAAAATAACAGATAGATCTTAGTATCTAATGAAAGCCTACAATCTTAGCTCTCCAATGATACTTTTTAAAATTTCTAGGTGCAATATTCGGGTGCAGCACGCATTAGAAATCGGGGAGCAGGATTAAAAGTATTACTTCTTGGTCCCGTGTGTGAGGAGCGAGAAGGAAATGCTGCAAGTGACAGCAGAGAGGACAATCCCAGCCTGTTATATCTGCCCCTGCACAGCCCCCAGTGACCCCGATCGGGACAGTGGATTTTTTTTCTACTAAAGGGGTAAAAACAAGAGCATTTGCACATCCAATCACCCCCCCCCCCCCCAATGCCTAATCAAGACATTTGTCGACTCCGTTACTCTGTTTACCGCTATCTGTACTGCTGAGATTTTTAGAATCTTATATTCTGGAGATAATGTGAAGATATGAGCATGTAGACATAAGTGACGTGTATGAACTCTGCACATCTTATACTATTATGTTTAGGAGGCCATGTCGTGCGTCTCAGGCTCCCCTGGGTCAGACTTCTAGCCACAATAATTTTTGGTGTTTTTATGCAAAACATTAGCCTTGATGCAAAATTGTATGAAGGCGCCCATGATTTTAAAGTTTTGGGGCGACATTTTTACAATGTACCAAAGGTCTACTTTCAGAAAAGTATGAGCATGGGGGCAGGGGGTTTAATATGTTTTTTTAAAATTGTACTATTCAAGTTTAATTTGCGTACAGTATATCGACAGTGTGAAAATTGTCATGGCAGCGGAAGGGTTAAAGGAAACATCACCCGTAATGCTACATTTATACATGGGCGATAACAGCATTCATGTGTAAATAGGCCCACATTTTTATTCCATAATTTCTGAAATCTTTTTTGATTCTTGAAGATAAACAATAGGTCTGGGACTACCGGTGGAGTAGGAGTTAATAATAGTTAGACCTTACGGGCCGGTGCATAGGGAGGGGAGTCATTTTTCTGTGCTTCTAGGGGGTGGTATAGGTCAACACAAGGGGTTTTTAAAGAAGTGATACTGAGAGGGAGCCATGTTTACATAGTTGATAAGGTTAAAAAAAAGACATAGGTCCATCAAGTCCAACCTATAATCCTACGTGTTGATCCAGAGGAAGGAGAAAAAAAAAACATGAGCCATAACTACCTACAGCAACTCCCTACCTTCCCATTTTGGTGGTGGGTTGCGGTATCTATTGCTTGTGTGTTTCTTCTTTTTATGTCTGGTGGGTTATCCTTGCAGTTGGTCTAGCTCTTTACATGCCCATCGTCATTAGTGGCCTGGCATAGGGCACTGGGCCACAGGATCAACCCAAATTTAGTGTGTTGACTTAGTTCACGGCCAACAAATAGGGGTTTAAATTTGTTATATAGGTGGGCATTGGGGTTGCTTTTGGGAGTGGGTCAAGGTCGGTCAGCATTCTTATTGTCCTTGCAGTCCTGGATAACTCTGGTATATTTTAGTTGCAACAAGAAGTTTATAACATTTTTATTCCATAATTTCTGAAATCTTTTTTGATTCTTCAAGATAAACAGGGTGAAACGGACAAACTCTGAGCTCTACTTAAATATCGAGGACACAAAATTATCAGCAGACGGCATGAGAGCTAAGTGAGTGTTCTTTGTCTTCTCATAGCTTTTTCTCAAGGGCATCGGTTACATCTCGGGCCGTGTGCTATGCGGTCCTGCTCCGCATGACCAGACTTGGAGATAATCATCGGTTTTCTTTGTTGCTGTTGTTTTCTTCTTTTTGAATTCATTATATTTTCTTTTTAATTAATGGGATTGTTGATTTTTTACTTTAATCACATGAATTAGATTTAAGATTTTCATATATGTAGACGTTACCCTAGTCGCGGACACAGGCAACTGAGGACTCCTATGCAAAAACAGCGCGTGTCCCTCTTCCACAAACCTATGCAACTTAAAAATAAATACGTTTTGCTGTTATCTCTCTAGAAAATTGCTGTAAGATCTTAAAGCGACCATTTGGTCCAGGGACACAATGTAAAATGTGAACAGGTACACTACAAAGAGTAATATTACGTGGTGCCCTTCAGTAGCGCCCCTCTGCTCTGGATGCGCCATTTTAGGATCCCCTCCGTTATGGCCGCAGTGCTTCTTAGACTACCCGACGTACACTCTCTGCTCTTAGATTGGCTAGCAAACAGAGGGGCACAACTGGAGGGGACTAAGTAAAATTACTCATCAAATTTCAAATTTTGTCCCTGGCTTTAATTCCTCCTGCAGAGGTGGGTAATGTCCCTGGTAGTCTAGGGTAGTAATGGGGTTAATGTTAACATCTTTACGGGTAAATGGTGCCATCCCTGGTAGGCTAGGGCTGTGAAGGAGTTTTTGATAACATTTCTTGTGGTCTAGGGCAGTGATGCTGTAAATAATAACAACCCTGTTGGTCTAAAGCAGTAAAGGGGTTGACTCCGTGAAGGGTTTAACTACCCGTTCTCAGGGCAGCAGGACGTTTTTCCTCTTTATCCTCCATTTGTTGCTGTAGACTGCTCAGACACTGCATATTCAACCAATCACAGAGTAGCTCAAACAATCAAAAATTGTGATTGGCTGACTGGGATAATGCAGTGTTTTTGTAATCCAGGGGCTGAGCAGGGGGAGGGGCCAAGAGAAATAGGATACTTATTTTAACACCCCCTTGTGGCCAGAAGGCCCATCACTCTTTAGGCCCCTGTGTAGCTGAACATGCTGGACAAGCTATATGTCTGCCTTTGAGTTACCCCACCTATACTAAAAACAACAAAGTCCAAGCCTCTGTTTCTTGAGGAGAGATGGCCGTGTCATTGTTGTAACGGCCTTGTCCTTACGGTGAAATCAGCCATTACAGAACCCTATGAATGTACTTGTAGGTTTTCTTAAACTCTCATTGATTTCAATGGAGAGGTTCGAGCGCATGTGCACCCACCTCTCTGCTAAAAAATTGAGCCCCCCAACCACCTTGATTTCAACATCAGTGGGGATTCCAGAATCTTGACAGTAGAAGAAGGAGCAAAGGGAATGGAGTAACACATGATTGCCGGATCTGACACTTGACTGTTTGTATTCTGTGACTGTTGGGACACATAATTCTGCATAAGGGCTGTATACACAAAACGGTACAACATTTTTTATCAATTTCTCATTTGATTATTCGCCTACTCAATGCTTTATTGAGCATAGCGGCATTTCATTACCTTATGGTTTTAGATGATTTCCTATTAAATTTCAGGTATGATGCTGAACTGGCCACACGTCTTACCATAGAAGGTGATATGAAAAAACTCAAGGCAACAAGTAGTGATCTGGACATGCAGAAGCATTGTCTGGAAGTAGAAGTGCAGATCTTAAGTAATGAGCTCGAGAACCTTAAGGAGGACCACACAGAGGTACAGTAAGCTAAACCTTATCTTACCATCTTTATGTCACAAATACCTTGTCTATAATTCTGCTCATACTAGGCCTCCTGGTTCCTGAATAGAATGAAACGACTTCAGTAGGACCTACACACATGTAAATAGAAAGAAGGAACAGTAGAAGGAATCAAACTAGGTCTGCGGACTGGCAACTCTTATGGGCACTGTAATGGTCACCATTAGTGGTTGTCAGTGTCACCATATATATATTACCAGTGTAGGAAAAAGAGAATTCAAAAGTGGCTCAATAGGATATTGAAAGACTTGAAGAGTTGCCCTCTTTATTGTTTTTTTCATGTACACCTTGGGTTACTTTATACACACATCAAACCTCATTTATTATTTACAATGGAGTTGAGTGGAATCTGCAAATATCCAAATTATTTCTTCCTCTTGCCATATTATAATCAAGGTCGAATGTACAGTACCACAGAGACAGTCCTTGCGGCTGGCATGCTGTCCTTGGGGAGGAGGCCTATTCCATGGTTGGTCCCATCCACTTTGCTATTGGGTGGCGAGAACCTGTGCAAGACTCCTTTATCCAGAGTATCTGCATTCTTAGCAAACAAGGGGGTGGGGAATTTGCATAAAGGGGTAAAAAAAATTACCAGACTTTTATGCCAAAACCAACACCGTAATGAAGGGTTTGATCTTTGCCATGGCATCCTCATTCTTCTAGACGTAGTAGAATTTTTTTCTCCATTTTTTCTTGTAATGGTGCTTGGCAATTTAGGTAACAGCAAAGTTGACAGAACTGGATAAACATGGTCCAACAGGCTCTCCTGGAATTGGATGTGATCTTCATTTGACCAGTTCATATCAATTCCTGGAGTGATCTGTCCAGTCAGATATGCAGATCTATGCTCACGTTCTCCTTCCAATACTTTGAAGAAGACATGTCACCTCTCCCGACTTGTCTGTTTTAGTGAATATTTGTATTCCTTATAATATAACAATTCTGGAGCATCATTCCTCTGTTATGCCTCCTATAAATTTATGAATAAACTAACAACTGGATGTTACCATTCCCCTTGTGAAAGGAGCGTGTCCCTACACAGTCTTAGACGGTGAGCACGGATTGGATGGTGTCAGACTTTGTGGGGACACACCCCCAACTGGTAACACCCAGTTGTCAAAAATTTGTAGAAGGAATAATGGGTACGGCACAACATAGAGTTAGAAGAAAAGATGCTCCAGAATCGTTATTTTATGGGGAATACAAGTATTTATTAAAACTGACATGTCAGGAGAGGTGACAGATCCTCTTCAAAAACTATAATAAAACTGTAGTGATATTTTAGCCAAAACAAGTTTTGTAAATTTAATAATTGTTATTACATCTTTAGGAACGAGAACATCTTCTTCAGCAAAAGTTGAGATGTCAGGTTAATGTTAAGGTGGACACATCAGAGGCAACAGGTATAACTAAAGACCTGGATACTTTGAGACAACAGTACAAGGAGATAGCAGATCATCACCAGAAGGTTTCTGAAGCTTGG
Source organism: Rhinoderma darwinii (assembly GCF_050947455.1). NCBI lineage: Eukaryota > Metazoa > Chordata > Amphibia > Anura > Rhinodermatidae > Rhinoderma > Rhinoderma darwinii. The sequence continues at coordinate 20,710,866 of NC_134699.1, forward strand.
TTTGACCAGAAGGTAAGAGAAATTAAAACCCACTTTTAAAAACCCTGTGAGGAAATTCTGAGATACTAGAGAGGGGTCCCCGTTCAAGACCCTTATCTAGTAGCCAGAGCAGAGAGCAGCTACAAAAAGCGTCTTTCACTCTGGAGGACCCAGGAACTTGATTTCAATGAGAACTTTGTAATACTTAATTGCCCCTGTGGTGGCACTGCAGGGGAATTGAATAGTTGGTTTGGATAATTTCCAATACATTTATGCCTCAGGCTCCAAAAAACCCTCTGCATTCTACTAACATTTTAGTGACCACCAATACGCCTTTTCACGGCGGGCACTAAGGGGCTAGGCCGCCCCCTTTCTCACAGCAGCCTAGTCTAAGTCCTGCACGGGTGTCCCGTGCAGGCTGGAGCGGGTGCTGGGCTGTCTGATGACAGTCCGGTTCCTGCTCCAACGGTAGCGATCGAAGTTTACTTCGATCATGGCCAATTAACCCCTTAAATACTGCAGTCAATAGCGACCGCAGCATTTAAGTCGTTTACAGAGAGAAGGAGCACCCTCTGTCACGCATCGGTGGTTCGCAATTGCAGGCCTTCGAAGGGGTGTCTAACAAAGGCCCCCATGCCTGCCCTGGCTATATTCATATTAGGCCGTGCCGAGGCACGTCCTAATAGATTGCCTGTCAGTTTTACACTGACAGGCAATAATTCTTTGGTATACGAAAGCATTATAGCAGCGATCAAAAGATCACATAGTGAAGTCCCCTAGTGGGACTAAAAAAGAAGTAATAAATGTTAAATAAAAATTATTAATAAAAATTACAGTTAAAAAAAAAAATTATATATTTTTTCCATTAAAAAGTGGTTGTATTTAGTAAAAGTGTAAAAAAGAAATAACAGTACACACATATGGTATCACCGTGACTATAATGACCCAAGCAATAAAGTTAACATATAATTTAAACCTCAAGGTGAACACTGTAAAAAAAAAAAATACGCAAAAGAACTATGGTGGAATTGGTATTTTTTTCCATTGCCCCCAAAAAAGTAATAATAAAAGTTAATCAATAAGTCCCATGTAACCCCAAAAAGTATCAATGAAAACGAAGTCTCGTCCTGCAAAAAACAAGCCCTCATATAACTACATTGACGGAAAAATAAAAACATTATGGCTCTTGGAAAGCGACGATGCAAAAACAAATAATTTCAGCTCAGAACAGTTTTTATTGTGCAAAAGTAATAAAACATAAAAAAACCTCCACATATGTGATACCGTCGTAATCGTACCGACCCATAGAATAAAGTTAACATGTTATTTACACCGCATGGTAAACAGTGTAAATTTAAAACGCATAGGACAATTGCGGAATAGCTATTTTTTTTCTATTTCCCCCAAGAAAAGTTAATAAACGTTAATCAAAGGATTATATGTACCTCAAAAAGGTGGCATAAAAAAATACAACTAATCCCGCAGAAAAAAAAGTCCTCCTACAGCTATGATGACAGAAAAATAAAAAAGTATAGCTCCTTAAATCCGACGATGGAAAAACGAAAAAAATTGGTTGGTCATTAAGGCCTAAAATAGGCTGATCACTAAGGGGTTAAGCGCTAATACAGGACCATAGAATTGTATGGTTCGAAACGTTACCTTTTCTATATGTAAGCATACAGAACTGTGCCATGTTCCATCAGATGCCGTATTACAAAGATATTCTCCCCTCTAAGGATTAATTGATTAATTAAGAGTTAGGCTGAGGTTCTTCTTTAATAACTATACATAGCAGCTGAACCGGGGCCCTGTAGGCAAAGGGCCCAATTGCCACTTTAAAAAGTAAATAACAGGGCTGATAATTACTGGTGCATTACCATCCACCATAGAAATTAGCACATATCTAAAAAAAAAAGTGCTGGAAAGGAGCTCTATGACAATCAATGCTCAATAAACTTACATACCGAGGGGCACAGAGGGGCCCTTTGCTGTCTTATGTCTACTCCTATAATGGCCTATTATTACTAGAGCATTGACATCTGCGTTACTTCTTTTAACCCCCTTGTTCACTTCTTATTTTTATCTTATTTATATGTTTTTGTTCCTCTTGAAGACTCAGGAAACTGGCCTCCAAAATATTCAGACCAGTTTTGATTCTGAGTCTCTGGTGAGAGATAGAAGACAGTTGTCCATGTTGAGAAAGTCTGTCCAGGAGTTGGAAGTTGAGCGTGAAGTTCTTCAAAGTTTGGTAAGATGACTAAAATAATTTTGAAAACACTTAAAGGAAAATGTATACAAGTTTCATATACACAGATGTAGCATAGACAAATTTATCATGTGACTATTTATGCTATGACAAATTATTGAGCCACAAAAACTCATTAGGTTTACCTGGAGACCTATGAAAAAGCATGATACAAAAAGTTGAAATGACAAACTAAGTTCTGCTACAACTGTAAACATTTTTCACTACCTTGGCCCTGTGGCTACACATCAGTGCTTGAAGTTGGTTAAGATGTCTACAGAATGGGTGTAACTATCAGGGTAGGAGGTATAGCAGGGGCTATGGGGCTCAGCAATTTAGGGGGTCAACTAGTTCGTTATGTTGTGGAAATTCTGAGTAAATAGAGGGGGGGGGGTCCTCTGTTCAGGATCCTCATTTCTCAGCCAGAGTGGAGAACAGTTAGAAAGAGCGTCTCTCGCTGTGGAGGACCTGTCCTGTCCAGCATTACACAGACAACATATTGATATGAATGGGCACTGTTTAATGGTTAATATCACCTGTGGTGGTGCTGCAGGGAAACTGAACATTTACTGGCAGGTTTCCCCACAGATTACAGCTAATTGCTGGGGGTTTCAGCAGGGGTACTCTTTGTGATCAGTTTATCATTGGATGACCCTTCTAACAAATAGGGAATGTCTGAAGTGGAGAACCTCTTTAAGGATGTCCATGCATAGTAGAAGGCAGGATGTGGACCTTGATGCAGATGACCATCTGGTTTCACATAATGCCCTTAGTTCAATACTGAAATACATGAACTCATGAATTTGTGTGTTATCATCAAGGACAGAATCATAACACTAATATGGTTAAAGGACATACCGTAGGAAATTTATATACATACAATTTGTGGGATTATCTTTTAACCCGTGGAATATGGCAGTCAAGCCTAGAAAGTTAAGCCATGAAAGGTCCAAGCACATTTTCAGGAATTTGGTAGAGGAAACACCTTCCTGAACCCTTTTGTCATCATTTTCTTTTATTTTCCTTGTAGAACTCTGCTCAGGAGGGAGCCCTGTATGAGACTATATCTGGCTACGATGGTCACCTGCAAAATATCAAGGAAATGGTTTTAAAGAAAGAAGATGAGTTGTCTAAACTAAAAGCTGAAGCGGGTAGATTGGCATCTGACAGTAGGATATTGTGTTACCTGAAAGATCTCCTTGAAATGGAAATACGGACATATGCGCTGCTGATGGATGAGGAGGAGAACAGGTAGGAAGATGGTAAAAGTCGATTTAGGTGTTGATATCAAGGTTATCACATATAGGTCCTTCTCCCAACATATTGGAGTTTAAAGGGACCACTGAAAGGTCTCCCTCAAAAATACCAGTTATGTTATACCCATGCTCGGGTTCACCGCATGCAGGGCAGCTGTCCAGTCAATACAAGTTCTGTATTCACGGGCCCAGGCTAATGAGACCAATAAAGGAGCCAAAACTCACCTGTTGGCTTCCACCAACCAGTCAAGAGTTACTGCATGGAGCCAAAAAAGTTACATTTGTAATGTATATAATGGGGAATCAGATGGACTATTGGAGATGAGGCGGTGACCTCTTAAATATATGGGGTCCAAACATTTCAAATGGTGAGAAATAATCTTGAGGAATTATATACAATCAGTCCTCCCTATGCCCATGGGCTGTGGTGCACTGATCACTGACTTGACTACGTTCATGGCTAGACCCAAAGTTTATAGAAACTCTCAGTTTGGTTCCTACCAGGGCATGGCTTTAGCCATTCTTATGACAAATAACTTTATTGAGGATCTATAGAGCTTTTTGTTTTATTTCTATTTTCTCTAACTTTTTTTTTTTTTTGCTGCTCTTTTTATCCTTGTAGGATGGAAGATATAATCCAAGAGCAACCTCATGACATTACAAGCGACAGACAAAGTAATTTTATTAATTTATATACAAAACAATGACCGGCTATATATAGAACTGGATGAGAAAAGTGATTTATTACAATGTCAAATTTTAAGAATAAAATCAACATAATTTATTAATAGTATAGCCAGATTAAGAACATTGTAGGTAACCTATGAATTTTAGACTTAACATGATTCATAGACATTCTTAGTAGCGCTAAGAATCATCCAGTACGTTTTAGCTCCAGGGCATTTAAGAGTGTCCTGTAATCTGTTACGGTTTCAAAAGAAGGTCCTATCTCTTGTTAGGGTTTATCCAAATTATGAAGTCTTCTGTAAAAGTTTTTCCATAACACCTTCTCTTCTGTTCAATTTCTGTAGAAAGTCCTGTCTTCTGTTTTTTTTTCGAAAGTCCTGTCTTTTAGTGTTTCTCCAGAAAGTCCTGTCTTATGTTAGGGTTTGTCTAGAAAGTCCTGTCTTATGTTAGGGTTTCTCTAGAAAGTCCTGTCTTCTGTTAGGATTTCTCCAGAATAGCCTTGAAACACAATAAGGGTATGTGCACACGCTAGCTGTCATTTACGTGTGAAAAGACAGACTGTTTTCAGGAGAAAACAGCTGCCTCGTTTCACACGTAAATGCTCCTCCTCGCATTTTGCGAGGCGTCTGAGACGCTCGTAAATCTTGAGCTGTGCTTCATTGAGTTCAATGAAGAACAGCTCAAATTACGTGGCAAAGAAGTGTCCTGCACTTCTTTGCCGAGGCAGTCCATTTACGACGACGCGTAAATTACAGGTTGTCTGAACAGTACGTCGGCAAACCCATTCAAATGAATGGGCAGATGTTTGCCGACGTATTGTAGCCCTATTTTCAGACGTAAAACGAGGCATAATACGCCTCGTTTACGTCTGAAAATAGGTCGTGTGAACCCAGCCTAATAGTCAAACCAGAGACACCCATCAGCAAAGACAGCACAGTTTCAGAGTTATTGATCCTCATGAGTACAGAGTGAGATTCCTTTGTAGCAGCTACTCAGATGGGTGTCTCTTGTTTGGCTATTAATTCGAGTCGTGTTTCAAGGCTCTTTAAAGGGATGGACCTTGACTTAAAGAGGCTCTGTCACCACATTATAAGTGTCTCCTACATAAGGAGATTGGTGCTATAATGTAGGTGACAGCAGTGCTTTTTATTTAAAAAAAACGATCTATTTTCACCATGTTATTAGCGATTTTAGATTTATGCTAATGAATTTCTTAATGCCCAAGTGGGCGTGTTTTTACTTTAGACCAAGTGGGCGTTGTACAGGGGAGTGTATGACGCTGACCAATCAGCATCATGCACTCCTCTCCATTCATTTAGTCAGCGCATAGGGATCCTTTTAGATCAATATGTGCTGTCTTATACTAACACATTAACGATACTGAAGTGTTTAGACAGTGAATAGACATTCCACGGGATGTCTATTCACAATCCCTGCACTTCGTTACTGTTTCTGTGGTAGTTACAGCAGAGCGCCGTTCCCACACAGACGGCATACACCATAGGAAATGGAACGGCTCCCGTTCGCATTCTCTATGGGGCTGTATGTGCCGTATTCCATGTCTGTATGTGTCGTTAGTCGACACATACAGAGATTAAAAAAAAAATGGCAGCCCCCATAGAGAAGTAAAAGTTCTAAAATAAAAAAAAGTAAAACACAAACACACAAATAATTTTTATTTTTTTTAATAAAACACTAAAAGCAAATTGATATAAAAAATTTTTTTTCGCGACACCCTTCCTTTAAGGAGTAGTCACCTATATAGATGGCGCTACAGAGACAGTTTTTCTTTCTGCTGTAGAACATCAATTTTACATACTTTCTCCCAGGGAGCATTGCACTTAAGTCTCCCTACTAGCTGGATCTCCGCAAGGAGAATCAATACCTTCCAAGAGCTATTGTCCCCATTGTTTTCAGTGTAGATGTGACTGTGCAACAATGTCTTACCTGAGAGGAGTATTAGGATACCTTTGTTCAGGTCACTAGTGGGGCCCAGTGATATAACTTTTTGTCATATGCTATTAATCCTATTATTGGGACACTCCGGTAATATTTCAGAGTCAATGTCTCTCTCTTTGATGTACATTGTTATAATACTATGCCCAGATCAGAATACAGTTGCATCATTGAAGTTTTCAGTGTTTATGTTTTTGATTTCAGAGTCAATGTCCGTCACCACCAAAAACCCCTCAGTTCCAGACCCATCAAGTGGACGCCCAAAACGGGATGGCCATTCACGTTTTCGCAACTCGAATTAGCATCTCAAATAAGTTTCTCTGATAAAGGGTTAAACAATTAATTTATTGAGTTAAGATTTTACTGTCATATTTATCTTTACAGGTAGTTATGATGGAAGGAGACTCCTGAAAACCTAATATGGCTGGGGAAAATTGCAGCCGACCACCTATTTTTCCTGTAGCATAGCATTATATGGCGTCTATTAAAATGAATAGGTGACCATGTAATACAGTCTGAGTCGGCCAAAGCAGCTCCCCTCTGGCTATGATAGGGTGGGTCCAGAGTGGGAGATTCCCCTCTATGATGTTCCTATGCCCTAACAGGGAATATGTACAGGGTTTTCAGTTATGCGATCACCCCTATAAACTACTGCTATTCCACCACATGTGACCAGATGAATGTCTTATTACTGTCGCATGACACAAGTGCAATAATATAACAATTTCATTTTTAGGTCCAACATTCTGCACTGATTAATTGAATGATTAATGAATTATTGAGTTAAATGGGAGCTGTATGAATCTGTATGCAGTAAGCTCCCCCTAGTGGTGGCTTCAGGCAGTCAAAATGTTATAATTTAATGCTATGGCTTTACAGGAGCAGAAAGACAGAGTTCTATGCCTATTAAGAAATACCATGTTAGTAATGATCTTATTATTGTGAACATTTACTCTAAGTTGACCATATATATCAAATATTTACTGGTCAGCGATGCTTGTATCACAATTTACATGTACATACCAATTCCTATGGAAATTGGCGGGGTAAAGCGGCTGTCAAACATCACTGGCACTACTTGTAGTTACTTAGTAAGGTTGAAAAAAGTCCATCAACTATAACCTTATGGGGACCCCCACCCTATGGAAATCAAAAATGGGAGGTCTAAATTCCCCAGCTCCTTGACAGCCCATTATACAAATTGGATAAGCACTTACAGAAATGTTAAATTTATGGATGAACTAAAATAAAGTGCGGAAACTTGTAAGATACACCGCAAATTCTTCTAATATTATTTTGCTACATACATTTTTGTTGATTTTTTATTTTGCACATTTTGACTATTTTATTGTTGTTTTTAATAAATTGCTTAAATCCAGGGTTGTTGTTATTGGAGATAGATTGCACCAATTCAATAAATAAAAAAGAAAAAAAAAGAAAAATACTCCTGTGATGAGAATTTGTGGCATACGGAGGTACAGCAGAGCTTATATAGTTGCCATATTACGACACCGTACAACTTGGAACTTGCACATGGCCACGATGCGGCCGATATAAGGTATGTAGAGGTAGTCCTTGCTCCCGGGCTCTGAAGCTTGAGGGATCGGCAAAGGTTCCTTTTGCAGATAAAAAGACACCATTATTATAAATGGCACACGGAAGGTGGGAGCTCGGTAACACATTTGCAATAAGGCCGAGAATCTTACGCCCTGGGTTTGCGTAAACCCTTAGGTTATGTTCATACAGGGTGGATACGCTGCATAAGAGCACACAGCGTATCTGCCTTGGGCGCCGCAGGGAATTCCGACCAAAAAAACACACCAAATTGTGGTGCATTTTTTTTAGCCGAAATGTCCACTACGGAAAACTGCACGTAAAAAACAAGAACGTTTGATAGTTACGTAGCCATGGCGACGCATCCCTCTGACGCCCTGCAGGCCAGCCTCCTGGGATGATCTTTCATCCCATGTGACCACTGCAGCCTGGGATTGGCTGCAGCGGTAACATGGGATGAAATGTCATCCCGGGAGGCCCAACTCGAAGAAGAAACACAGAATTCTGGGTAAGTTTAAGATAATTTTTTTTCTGAGTTGCGAATTTTGCGGTGGAATCGCAGCTTTTCCCTCTCAAAAATCGCAACATCTGCTATTTATTGCGGGTTTTACCTCCCATTGAATTCAATGAGGGAAACCCGCAACAAAAAAAGCAGCGATTACGCAAATACAATTGACATGCTGCAGATTTAAAAAAAACGCACCGCAGGTCAATTTCTGAACATTATTTTCCGCTCATCATTTACGCAGCTTGTTGATGAGATTTGTTTAAATCTCATCCACTTTGCTGCTACTTTATAATTCTGCAACTTTTCTGCAACGAAATCCACTGCGGAAAATCCTCATGATTTACTCAATGTGTGAATTTACCCTAAAAGTGCCATATATAATGGAAGCGTTTAGTATTGCACTTGTCTTCTACAGGATACAGATGTGTCTAACTTTACTTCCTTTCTAAATATGACATAACCTTAGCTGTATGGCGCGAGATGTTAAACAATCATGTAAAAAAAAAGTATATTTCCGACGGATGCCACCTGTCAGCCATCTGACTCCCATATTCTACCATGTTAATAAAATATATATTTGTGTCACATCCAGTAAAAAAAACGTATACTTTTTTTTTAACATGGGAGTCTATAGACGACAGATGGCATCAATCAAAGGCATCTATTAGCCATCTGTTAACCATAGACTCCCGGTTTTTTACTGGACAGTGCGAGATTGTATTGAATTGGTATCATGACATATTGTAGAACTTTAGTATTTAGTGCCAGTTCTGGGTGTATGTGCAGCGTAGTTTCCCACCTCATAGAGTTCGCCTTGTCGTGGCAGGTGGGCTCACACAATTTGATCAAAATGTGCGCTAAGAACCTCCCTATTGTAAGTAGATTTAGCAGTAATGCATATTTATTTATATTTAGTTGCTTAGTGCTTGCAGTGCGCTGTCGCCATTCTCGTTTGCTATATTGTAGAACTTGACGCGATTCAAGAAAAAGTAAGAATGGACACATCTGTATCTACTCTTACAATTAAAGTAACCCCTTGACAATGAGCTGATCGTCAAGGTTCTGCTTGGCAATCCCAGATGATGACATCATTGAAATAAGTGGGTGATCCATATAATACACGGTCGTGCTGAGTCCTCCAGAATGGAGAGCTGCTCTTTGCAGAAACTCATCTCACTGGCTAATAGATGGAAGTCATGAACTCTCCTTTAAGAAGTCCATATGCCCAGAAGTTTTTATACTTTTTTTGTGACTATCTGCAATATTTATTACTCCAGCAGGGGCACTGTGGTTGACGGTGTTCATTCAGTTTTTTCTGTACCTACTATAGAATTGTATGGAGCAGCCGTATGCATGCTCGGCTACAGCTCCACACAATTCCTCTTAATCGCGTCCATCCTGGTGGGAAGTGGCAGGGAAATGGGGTCCCATGGACAGTGTTGTGGATAAATCAACAGTTTTACAAATGTATGTATTGTATGATTATTTATTAGATTATAGATGTGTCAACTTGCATGTACAAAAAATGGAATGCGCCCCCATATCAGATAAAAGGGGGGTTATATAGCATTAGACTAAACATTTGTAATATATAACATTATCTTTGAGCTTGAAATTCAACCAATCCCAGAGCAGCATTCATTGTACGTAGTTGTCTCCTTATATTCTCGCTGTAGAACGGTGTGGATTGGCGTTATTTTCCTGGAAACGGAGTATAGATTTTGTGAGCAAAAGCATAATTTTCTATAAAGCTTACCTAACTATTCAGGTGATTTCTTAGAATAAGCTAATATATGTGTGTACATGAAGAATAACACTATTTCTGGCAACTATATAACTTGTATTCTGCATTATCTATCAGTTTTCCCCTCTGCAGGCTCTATTTCTAATTTTCAGTTGTCGCTGAAGTAGTGGGAAAAGCTTAACTGCTATCGTGACTACTATACACTGCACACATAGAAGACGAGATCCTGCTCTCCTATCGCTATCTATCACATATATAGAAGAAGTAACATAGAGGATATTATACAGCAGTTATGAGCAGTGTAGCTGAGAATCCAGTGCTGGGGTGAGACAGAACACTTACCAGGAAGCTGCAGCACGTCTGTGTGTCTATTTCTAAGTCTGCTCCTGCTCCCCCCTCCTCTTTCCAAAGACTCGTATGGGCAGTGTGTCTGTGCCTCTTTCTCTCACTGCTCTCTGCTTCCCACTCCGCTGTCCATAGACTTGTATAGGCAGCGTGTATGTGTCTGACTCACTCACTCTTTCTGCTCCCCTTTCCATAGACTTGTATAGGCAGAATATCCGTGTCCCTTTCTCCCTTTGCTTTCTCCTCCTGTTTCCCTCTACCCTCTCTATAGACTTCTATGGGCAGCGTGTCTGGTGTGTTTTTTCCCTTAGCCCCCTCCCTTCTCCATAGACTTCTATGGGCATTCAGTAAAGAGGCAAACCCCTCACCTTCTGCAGCCTGTTCTCTAACTAGGGACAGATTTTGCTTGACAACACGAGATGGACAGCAGATTACAGGAAGGGAGGCACCTACTGGCAGCAACTTCACAAAGAATTTGCATGGATAAAACTACTACATTTTAACAGTAAGTACATTACAAGGTTGATATACAGTATATCATGTATACTATTGGATTAGCATAATATGGTTGAAAAGTAAGTGTCCATTAAAACACAGCAAAATATATTTCTTTAAGCATCAAAATAATATTGAGGATAAAATGGGGTATAGGACTAGATGGAGGAGTTGGTGGCACTTGGGATACATGTGTGTTCCTTTCTGGAGAACGTTTCACGTCTGGATTAGTCAACCTCAGTGATACATCAGACTCTTCTTTTGGAGATACAGGGGTATTTGTTACAGTCTGGTTCTTACGATACCCAGAGAAAAAATCGACTAAATGGAATAATTCACATATAGCGCCCTCTTTTCCTGCGACTTCGGTTTGGGTCTAAGGTTGCCGCCAGGACTTTGGTGCCTCTAAATTGCCCGGTAATTGATTCTCTGGATGTGCACCTGATCAAGTATGGAAGGTTGCAGATACGGTTACTATAGGTAACAGCATCAAAGTCTGTGACACGTACCGGGTATATATGACGTAGCAGAGTCAAGCAATTCAGAGTTCGGTAGTGGGGATGTAGCAAAGCTGAGTACGTGAAACAGAATGGTAGTCAGTCATTCCGGGGTTCGTTAAGGGGGCAGTAGTATGTGGTGTATCTGAAACGTTACAATGTAAACCTATGAGAAAATTATTTCGCAACGCAAGAAATTGAGAGATCTATCTGTTTAATATTTTTCCCATTGGTCATTGTACGTATTTTTATGCTGCGGAAATAAAAGGCAAATAGGTGCAGTGTGGATGAGGTTTGAACAAATCTCATCCACACGCTGCGTAAATAAGGAGCGGAAAAACGCTCAGAAATTGACCTGCGGTGCGTTTTTTTTTAAATCCGCAGCATGTCAATTGTATATGCGTAATCGCAGCTTTGTTGTTGCCGCAAAAATCGCAACTTAGAAAACAAAAAAAATCTTAGAATTCTGTGCTCCTTCGTCCGGGCCGGCCTCCTGGGATGACGTTTCATCCCATGTGACCACTGCAGCCAATCACAGGTCGCAGCAGTCACATGGCATGAAACATCATCCCAGGGCTGTAGAACGCCAGGACGTCGGAGGGACGCGTCACCATTGTAAGTATATCCATTTTTTTTCTTTCATTGCAGGATGTCCGCAGTGGATAATCCGAACAAAAACCTGCATTACAATTTGGTGCGGCTTTTCAGCGGGAAATCCCAGCCCAGGCCCGATACACTGTGTACCTTTACGCAACGTATCCGCCCTGCGTGAACGTAGGCTAGCAGTGATGTAGCAGAGCCGGGTACGCAGTGCAGGATTAATCGACAAGAGGGTAGTCAGGCGATCCAGAGTTCAGTAACAGTGATGTAGCAGAGCCGGGTTCGCAGTACAGAGGGTTTATCCAAAAGAGTAGTCAGGAATAATAAACTGATCTCAACAGAAGTTGCGCAGGTTCGGATCAGGTTTAGGGAGCAGACGCTTATACGTTGCTGTCAGATTCCGCAGGTGGTTGTAATACAGAGTCTTCCTGTGGAACTGCTTGTAACTGGAGGTCATTGGCAGTATTATCATTTGATCCAGAAGAACAGAAATAGTAGATCATGTAGAACACAACAACTACTAAGAAAATATTTATTCCGACCATCTATAAAAAAAATATATAAAAAAGTTATTTTCAGTTAATGCTGAAATTCACCAAGAAAACCATTTTCACCTGTCACATACAACGATCTGACAGCCCCCCAACAACACTCGGCAACGAGGTGCGCAGTGACCATGGATATACACACAGGGTACAGCACAATATATACCCAGCATGTCAACATTTAAAACACCAGTTATTGGGGCCCTGTGCAGTAAAATCCAATGAGGACCCCCCTCCTTATGGTGTACCATGTAGTGTCCAAGTAATACGATAAGGGCTTGTCCACACGTTGCGGAATTGCTGCGTTTTTTCCGTCCGGAATTGCGGAATTGTGAAATACTGTAGCAGCAAAGTGGATGAAATTTAACAAATCTCATCCACACGCTGCGTAAAATTTCCGACCAGAAATTGACCTGCGGTGCGTATATTTCGTACCGCAGCATGGCAGTCGCCGCTAAGGAAAGTGGACTGAATTGCTGCGTTTTTCAGGAGATGTCACCATCCCCCAGCATTGAGAAAAAAGCAGCAAAACACACACAATTTTCTGCAGCAATTCTGTTGTGTGTGGACAAGCCCTAATACTCTGCCCTAATAACATCGCTGTAAGGTGCCCAAGTAACATTGCTCCGCCAAGCTGTGTGTCCAGGGCACAGGGCCTATAGAGTCCCATTCAGTAGTGAGAAGAGGGGCACCTGTATGACTGCACAGGTCGCACACTCCTCCTAAAACCCTTGTGCATGAGGGACCCCCACAGCTCCTCTGCTACATAGGGGGACCGCAGTACCTTAATAACACGTTACTTTTGGGGGCCCTGCTACTGATCTTGCATTGGGGCCAAAAAGCTTCAAATTATGTTAAGATGAGCTGGCACCGTCTCACCACAGGTCCCATAGCAACTGCACGGGCCGTCTCCATAGTTCTTAAGGACTTGATCAAGAAATAAAAGTAGAATGAAGTACCTGTGATATGGTGTGGGCATCTGAAGGACCACTGGTGCTGTTTGTACCCATCCATAAGCATTCCACATAGCGCCCATCAAGTAAAAGAACACAAATCCAAATAATAGGTGGTGCAAGAGCTTCACCAAACTTCTGGCAGCAAAGATCTGAACATTGACATGACGATGAAGTTAAAATAATATTGATGAGGGAGGCGATAAGTCCAGGGTAGATGAAGAGGAATGATACGTAGGGATAGATATAGATTACCTTTGGGCATTGGAAGTCTGTTTCTGTTAATTTCTCCAGCCCAAATAGGATGGAGGTGATCCATAGATTTCTAGAGCGTTGTGAAAGATTTTTCCAGAATTTGACCGGGAACATGGTGTGAACTATGTCTATGCCCAATATACAGGAGACTGCCGCTGGATAATGACCCTGTCTATGTGATTGTTTGCGCCGCTCTTTACAATCATTTCCTGTGAGCACTGTAGCTGCCTGTGCTATACATATATCTTGTATGACAGTTAACCACACATATGGTTTTCGGGTCTACAGCTTCCTGTTTTTGCAAATTATGTTCCATATTTTCGGAAATGTGTGCCAGCTAAGTAAACACAAAGAGGATGTATGTTAAATTCCCCTTCATGAGCCAGAAAGAGCAAATAGGACTCTTCTTGTTTCGAAGGAGTCAGGACTACAGGGAGATTTGTCATTTGCACCTCTAATCCACAGTCGGACTGGTTCAGCAGAGAAATAAAGGATCGTTGAGTGGGACCATGTTCTGACACAGTGATGGTCCCTACAGGTCTAGCAGAAGACATTTCAATCACTCCTCTGGATCATTCTCGTGAAGGTATTTCACGATATCCTATCAGTACAATGAAGGCCGCCTAGATCAAGATGCAGTTATAGGCGGTCATGCATGTGTTCTATATGGATTGAGGTTGGGCCCAAAGTACCCCAATCTTATATTGCCACAGAGTACCCAGGTTCAGAAGAGGCTGGACGCAGCTGCAGGCTTGAGGGAAGCCGACATGACCGTCCTGGTAGGGAAAGGGTTAATGTTAAGAGGTGAGGGAAAGGTGAAGAAGCTGAAGGAGGGACGGGGAGGAGCTAGGGGGGACGGGGGGGCCGTTACTGCGCTTCCCGCTGTTTCTCGGCATTGAGCCGGAAGCAGCGGGAGGAGTAGTACACAAGAAGCAAAGCTCCCCGTTGCCCGGCTTTTTAGTATGGCAGAGGCCCTGATTTTAGAGCGGCTGCGTGCCGCTGCTGTGCACCACGGTCCCGGATGGCTGGAGGAGACCGTGGCTGCATTAACGCGGATCCCGGACGCCGTTTCGCCACGTCGGGCACGGCGTTCGGGGTCTGTTGTAAGGGACAGGCTCCCCTCCCCCGGCCCCCCTACGAGCATGGCTATGGCGGCGGGGGGGGAGTCGGGAACAACCGCTCCTGCGCTGGGCAGGCAGAGAGCGGTAGCAGGGGTGACGGCGATGCAGGCTGTGTCGACCCGTCCCTCTCGGCGGTCCCGACCTCCAGAGCGCCTGAGTCCGGAGGTAGTCCCGCGGACACGGCGTCGCAGAGGGAGCCCGATCCCGGACGCTGCAGGCCAGGCAGCTGGGAGGACCGCCCCTTCCCAGGCCCTGCGTCCTGGCAGGAATCCCAGGCCGCGACGGGGTCCGGCGGTAAGCAGGGAGTCGCAGGCCGGGCTCCCTGTCACCCCTCCCCCATCAGATGGAAGATGTCAAGAGCAAGGTACGGCCGCCCCGCATGGTGATGTTCCGGCCAGGGGGCAGGCTTCGTCAGGATCGTCTAGACGGACGACTAGATCTGCAGCGACGTCGAGGCAACAGGTCCGGTCGGAAGTCTGGGTCCCGGCGGTCGGGCGGCAGGTTGCCGGCCCATCGGTCAGCGCGTCCTCATCCCCTTTCCGAAGAGGTCGTTGGGAGGGACAGTCGTCGGCGAGAGAAGAACTGGAGGAAGGTGAACTGGACGTCTATCGTCGAGGTCAGGATGGTCCGGCTGACGGGAACACAGCGCCTGTGCAGCCCGGTGAGTGTATAACTCCTTTATTGTCTTATCCAGCGATTTTTATGTCGGGTGTCGGCGGGGGGGCTGCTAGCATAGCATCGGGGGCCGGTAGTGGCGCGGGCGGACGCGACGGAGCGGGTTTGGCAGATTTAGTGGGTTGCTTACGGGAGCTGGTGGGGCGCCTGGATAGGGCCGCGGCTCCGGTAGTAACGGAAGTGTCCCCTGCGGTAGTTTGGGAAGGCCCCAGGGAAGTGGGATCGTTGCAGGCGCGTCCTGTGGTGGCGGTTAGAGAGGCGGTCGCGGTGTCGGTGCAGACTGAGGCACAGAAGGACGGCGATCGAGTGCGCATGGACGATCGTGCTCGGGGGGAGGTGTATGTTTGTTTTGAGGGTCCGTTGGGGGCGCATTTAAAGCAGGAGGTGCGTGATCGGATCTGGAAAGATGAATATGTTGAAATTTTTTCTCTCTTGCCGCTGGCTAAATTCAATTTGGATAAGAGCAAGCGGGATGAGAGTAAAAAGGACGAGGAGGAACGGCGGCGGTATAGGCTTATCCCGCAGACGTTCGTTAATTGGTCGCAGGCGTTCGCCATATTGGCTAGTGTGATAGGGGAAAAGGCGCCGGAAAATTGTTCGGCGTTATTTTGTTATTTTGATGCTATTGGGGAGGCTCATAGGGCGTATGGGGGTCAGGCGTGGCTGCGATATGATGAGCAATTCCGTCAGCGGAAGGCGGTTCGGCCGGCGATTCGGTGGGACCAGAAGGATATTGCTCTCTGGTTACGGGTTACGGTTCCGGTTAGGCAGCCCTTTCCCGGGAGCGGTGGCCAGGGAGGCCAGACTAGTCAGAGTGGACCAAGCGGCGGGGGAAAGGCGGGGTTTTGCTGGCAATTCAATGAAGGCCAGTGTAAGTTCGGGGCCACGTGCAAGTTCAAGCACGTGTGCTCCGAGTGTAATGGTGCATCACACGGGGCGGCAAAATGTCTGCGTAAAAAGAGGTCCGGGAACCAGCACGGGGCTGGTCAAGGGGGTGTCGCCGGTGAGGGTGGAAAGGATGGCCCCTTATCTAAATGAGTATCCGGATAGGGCGGCGGCTAAGTTGCTTTATGAAGGGTTTAGTGTTGGTTTTGTTATTCCTCCGCCTCCTTATGAGGTTCCGGTTACGCGGAGAAATTTAAAATCGGCTTACGTGCATGCGGAAGTCGTGTCGGAAAAGTTGTTAAAAGAAGTTTCGTTGGGGCGCATGTCGGGGCCATTTGTGGAGTCGCCGGTGAAAGATTTAGTTGTGTCCCCTTTGGGTATTGTCCCTAAACGCGAGCCCGGAAAGTTTCGTTTGATTCAACATTTATCGTATCCCAAAGGTTCGTCGGTAAACGACGGGATTGATCACGAGTTGTGTTCCGTAGTTTATACCTCATTCGATAAGGCGGTGGGGTTAGTGCGGGCTGCGGGTCCGGGGGCGCTGCTAGCAAAAACCGACATCGAGGCGGCGTTCAGGTTGTTGCCGGTGCATCCAGAAAGCCAACGGCTGTTGGGCTGTTTTTGGAATGGGGCCTTTTACGTGGATCGGTGCCTTCCGATGGGGTGTTCTCTTTCTTGTGCATACTTCGAGGCGTTTAGTAGCTTCGTGGAGTGGGTAACGAGGGGAGTATCCGGGGTCGATTCATTGATCCATTACTTAGATGATTTTTTGTGCGTTGGCCCGGGGGGTTCGCCGGTTTGCGGTAACTTGCTTCATGCCCTGCAGAAGGTGGCGAGGGATTTTGGGATCCCTTTGGCGCCGGAAAAAACGGAGGGCCCGGTAGCGACGATTTGTTTCTTGGGAATCGAAATTGACTCGGTGGCAATGGAGTGTCGGCTCCCGGCGGATAAGCTGGGTGCTTTGAGGCTGGAGGTGCGACGGGCTTGTAGAAGGAAGAAAATGTCGTTGAGGGAGCTTCAGTCGCTGCTGGGGAAGTTGAATTTCGCCTGCCGGATTATGCCGATGGGGAGGGTGTTTGGTAGAAGGTTGGCGGCGGCAACGGCGGGAGTGCGGGCGCCGCATCATTTTGTGAGGCTCAAGGAGGAGCACCGAGCTGATCTTCAGGTTTGGGATGACTTCTTGGGCCAGTACAATGGTCGCTCGCTATGGATGGCCCCAGCGCAGGATACGAGTGATCTGAATATTTTCACGGATGCGGCTGGGGCGGGTGGCTTTGGAGCTTACGGGGGAGGTCCGTGGTGCGCAGGTCAATGGCCGGCTAGCTGGGTGTCCAGTGGATTGACGCGGAATCTGGCCCTGCTCGAGCTGTTTCCCATCGTGGTGGCGGCTACCATTTGGGGGGACAGGCTCAGGGATAAGAAGGTCCGTTTTTACTGCGACAACATGGGTGTGGTGCTTGCCATTAATAACATCACGGCGTCCTCTCCTCCGGTAGTTCAATTGTTGCGACATTTAGTGTTGGTGTGTTTGTCGCTGAACGCGTGGGTGGTGGCGGTGCATGTCCCGGGTGTACGGAATTGTGTTGCTGATGCTCTTTCTCGCTCGCAGTGGGACCGGTTTCGGCAATTGGCTCCGGGAGCGGAACGTATTGGTTTGGCGTGTCCGGATCATCTATGGGATCTGGTATCGGTCCCGTAGAGCAGCTGTTACAAAGGTCTTTGGCGGGCACGACGTGGAGGGCTTATGCTGCTTGTTGGAGGCAGTGGGAGGAGTGGGTAAGAGAGTTGGGTGATGTCAATACGGATAGAGACAGGTTGGTGGCACTTTTGTATTGGTTAGGGGATGCCTGGGAGGCGGGGTTTTCAGTAGCGAAGGTGAACCGGTTTATATCCGCGGTGGCGTTTGGGCTTAAGTTGCGGGGCTTGCGGGATGTATCGAAGGAATTTCTGGTATCGCAGGCTTTGAAGGGGTTGCGCAGAGGTAGGGTGGAGGCGGATAGTAGAAGGCCGGTGTCGTTTGCTTTGCTGGGCTTGTTGGGTGGTTCATTGGCATCGGTATGTCGTTCTTCAGATGAAATGGATTTGTTTCGGTTGGCTTTCTCGTTGGCGTTCTTCGGAGCATTTAGAATAGGTGAGTTGGTGTCGCCAAGTACTAAACAGGCAGGGGGGCTGAGATCTGGGGAGGTGAGCCTTTTTGCAGATCGGTTGGAGGTATGGTTGCGTAGATCAAAAACTGACCAATGAGGGAAGGGAAAACTGATAGTTTTGTTCGCTCTCCCGGGGTCGGTCATGTGCCCAGTAGAGTGCATGCGTGGTTTTACAAAAAACAGGGGGTCTCCAGATTTGCCTTTGTTATGTCATGTGGACGGGTCGTTCTTGTCCAGGTTTCAGTTTGGAGCTGTTTTTAAAAAATGTTTGACGGCGGTTGGGGTTGCAGCAGGCTCATATTCATCTCATTCCTTCCGGATTGGCGCAGCAACGGAAGCAGGGCGCTGGGGGTTGGATGATGAGGGGGTGAGGCGTATTGGTCGTTGGGAGTCTAAAAGGTTTAAGTCCTATGTCCGCCCCCATATGTTGTAATTTTGTTGTTTATGCTTGCAAATGTATATGGTGGTGCCTAACTGTGTTTTCCGTTTCAGATTCGCCTCCTTGTCTGGTGTGGTTGATGGGTCATTCGTACGTGCACTGGGGGGCTTTGAGGGCGGACGTCCGCCCGGATGGTCGCCAGTTGCGCATTCCGCGACAGGATGCGGTTGTGCATTGGCTGGGGTTTAGAGGTATGTCGTGGAACAGGGTGTTGGCGGAATTCCAGACATATGTGCGGCTTGATAGGGTTCCGGAGGTTTTAGTGTTGCACGTGGGTGGGAATGACTTAGGAGTCCGCCCTTTTCGTGAGTTGGTGCGGGATATCAAACATGATTTGTTGTGTTTGTGGGTATCTTATCCCAAGTTGGTGGTAGTGTGGTCGGACATAGTCCCAAGGAAGCATTGGCGGTTAGCTAGATCGGTGGAGAGAGTCAATAAGGCTCGGATAAAAGTTAACCGGGCGGTGTCCCGTTTTGTGGCAAAGAACGGGGGCATTTGCGTGAGGCATAGGGATTTGGAGTCAGGATTGGGGAATTTCTGGAGGAGTGACGGGGTTCATCTGACCGAGGTTGGCATTGATATTTGGAGCTTGGCTATAGCAGAAGGCATAGAAAGGGCGGTGGTGGTGTGGAGGAACTCACAGGCTTAAGGTGGTCAAGGCCTGTTTCGCGGTGGCGGGGGGAGTCCTTGAGGCCAGTCAGTACAAAATGGTGGGGGGGTCGCATCGGGGGTATGCGTCCCCCAAAAAAGGTACATGGTTGAAGACTTCATCGGGTGTTATCCCTTTGAAGTGGTCTTCTGGTAGAAGGTATGTCACTTGAAGGCTTCATCGGGTGTTATCCCTTTGAAGTGGACTTCTAGTGGTCGGTATATCACTTGAGGGCTTCAACGGGTGTTATCCCCTTGAAGTGGACTTCTAGTGGGTGGAGCCATCTGCAGAGGTGAACGGTGCTTCCGAGCTGGTTTACGGCTGGAGGTAATTAGTGGTTTGCAGATGGCTAATTCGGTGTGTTCTTGAAAGGAACATCTGAAGGGGCTTCAAGGACTTCC
Source organism: Rhinoderma darwinii (assembly GCF_050947455.1). NCBI lineage: Eukaryota > Metazoa > Chordata > Amphibia > Anura > Rhinodermatidae > Rhinoderma > Rhinoderma darwinii. The sequence continues at coordinate 20,730,802 of NC_134699.1, forward strand.
TCTGCTCGGGTTAATGTTAACGTTTAATGGTTATTTATGATTCTGACCCATGTTGGGTCATGTGAATTATTAGGAGGAATTCTCTGGTGGATTCCTAACTAGTTATCCGAATGTTTCGGATTTAAATTGTTTTTATAAAACTGTGAAATTAATAAACGGCTGCTGTGGCCATTTCACATCCAACCTCGGTGTCATGTGTCGTTACTAAATGGGGGTGGGGGATAGTATGGTTTAAGGTTAACACACGACTCTACCTAGGCAGGTCAAGAAGAGGCTGGACGCAGCTGCAGGCTTGAGGGAAGCCGACATGACCGTCCTGGTAGGGAAAGGGTTAATGTTAAGAGGTGAGGGAAAGGTGAAGAAGCTGAAGGAGGGACGGGGAGGAGCTAGGGGGGACGGGGGGGCCGTTACTGCGCTTCCCGCTGTTTCTCGGCATTGAGCCGGAAGCAGCGGGAGGAGTAGTACACAAGAAGCAAAGCTCCCACCCTCCCACCCTTGTTTTGTTACTCCTTAGGTCTTCTGTACGTCCGTATATGAGCGTTGTGTTTTATTTTGTGTGTTTATTTAACATGTTTTTCTTTTTTCCGGAGTAGGTTCTGTTGTCATGGCAGCTGGCGGGGGGAGTCCTTGAGGCCAGTCAGTACAAAATGGTGGGGGGGTCGCATCGGGGGTATGCGTCCCCCAAAAAAGGTACATGGTTGAAGACTTCATCGGGTGTTATCCCTTTGAAGTGGTCTTCTGGTAGAAGGTATGTCACTTGAAGGCTTCATCGGGTGTTATCCCTTTGAAGTGGACTTCTAGTGGTCGGTATATCACTTGAGGGCTTCAACGGGTGTTATCCCCTTGAAGTGGACTTCTAGTGGGTGGAGCCATCTGCAGAGGTGAACGGTGCTTCCGAGCTGGTTTACGGCTGGAGGTAATTAGTGGTTTGCAGATGGCTAATTCGGTGTGTTCTTGAAAGGAACATCTGAAGGGGCTTCAAGGACTTCCTCTGCTCGGGTTAATGTTAACGTTTAATGGTTATTTATGATTCTGACCCATGTTGGGTCATGTGAATTATTAGGAGGAATTCTCTGGTGGATTCCTAACTAGTTATCCGAATGTTTCGGATTTAAATTGTTTTTATAAAACTGTGAAATTAATAAACGGCTGCTGTGGCCATTTCACATCCAACCTCGGTGTCATGTGTCGTTACTAAATGGGGGTGGGGGATAGTATGGTTTAAGGTTAACACACGACTCTACCTAGGCAGGTCATGACATAATAATGGGCTCCAAAGGTCCCGCAGAAGACAACCCCATTTGGAGCGGATTTGAAGCCGTTTCCTTGCTACCACAACAATCCTTATGAGCCGCTTCGCAAATATGTTATAGAATTAAGGCCTTATGCACACTACCGTAGAAGTGTGCACAGTCCATCATTACGGCACGGACGGGCCGCAGAGTGTTATCCGCGGGTCATCCATAATCACGAACCGTGCACGCACAAGATGTGCATTGATTTCAATGAGCCTGGGCCGCAATTGCGGACTGTATACTGACATGTCCTATT